>NC_054700.1:35541703-35841703 GCF_016097555.1 Gigantopelta aegis | reverse complement strand
TAACCTGTGGTAAAAGCATGGGATGTCAGGTACGTTTCTTCCGACGACATAATATATTACAACCGTAAATAAAATGTGTTGAGTGCGTTGTTAAATAAAACATTTCCTTACGTTTCTGTTTTTAATTCAACAGCATGTTTTTAAAAATAATAAATATGTAATTACGTTTGCTTGGATCCAATCAAACAAGTTCTTACAATGAATAACTTTAAAATCCAAACAAATGATTTGTTACATTCACAATCACTAGTATCGTAAATATTATTAACACGATATTATCCCGGTGTGGTGATGAAGTATTTTTGTTCATTCATTCATTCATTCATTCATTCATTCATTCATTCATTCATTCATTCATTCATTCATTTCAACTTATTTTCGTGCGTATATCCAATAAAGGTTAAAGCACGCTGTCCTGGGCACACACCTCAGCTGTATATCCAAGACAGAGAGTTAGTGGTTGGTGAGAGAGAAGTCTGTGTAGTGGCCGTACACCTACCCATTGAGTCGAACCCAGTACCTACCAGCCTTATGTCCCATGGTTTAATCACTACACCACCGAGGCCGGTTTCATTTCATCAGTATTTATACTACATCTACTTTTGATACGCCAGTATACTACAGTTGTGGGGTTGTTCCCCACACCTATGGTTCATTAATTATCTGACAAGCTTGCCTTATATCTTAGTTCTGGTTCAAACAGGTACTTTAATATTTATTTATGCACAAAAGGATATTGTCACGGTTGTTAGAGCACAAAAAAAGCCCACTTTATTTGACTGCTTGCTGTGTTATTAGGAATAACGGAGTAGCTGACACTTGCTGTTAAAACCGTGTCGTATAGATAACACAGTGTCAATGGGTTTAAATGAAGTAAACAATTAACACTCGGGTTTTTCACGTCTAAGGTGTGTGTTGTGTTTGTGCTAGGATCGCCAGTGTCGAGTAATTCGATGAAAGCCCCAAACGACTGGTCTTCTATTCATGAACGCTTCCACTTTCTTTTATATTTAGTTTATATATATTTATATTTGCAAAATCCATTATCTATAATATAACACGCAGGGCCGTTTTAATAGTTTGCAATCGTTCTGACGGCTTCTCCTCTTTTTATTTGAACTGCTGACTGCCTAAACTTTGTACTTACTGATGCCACACTTCGCAAGGATCTTTGTGCATTCATGTACAGTCGACTACTGTACACACATCATGAAAAGCAATTGCGTGCAAAAAATAATTCCATAAATTCGACGGCAATGGAAGCAGCCATCTTTGTCAATTAACATAGAAGTGGCTATGAGCTGGCTATCTACACGACGGTTATATTTGTGGGGTAAATGCCAGTGTACGGCCAACCACACCCCCATCTAAACGTGTCCAGTATAGGCCTAATATATACTACTCAAAAGAAGTTACGGGTCAAAGGAACTTTTTGATAATTTTTGGAAGTATGTTTTTTTTAGGCCAGATAGGGTTAGAATATTAACCTTTGTGTTGTCATTTGGACTAAAGACACCACATTATTAAGGGGCATGCAATCATTGCCCTTATCTTTAGAAACTTTTTAAGTTAACCCAGATTTCCTTTTCATGGATTTGAAGCAAAAACATAGTCAGACTAAACTAACAACCTGCTTCGATACACCCACTGTGACACCTCGTGCACTATTTGCACATGCTTAGCATGAGTATAATTCAATGCATGCCAATTTTAGCAATAAAAGGGATGAGCATTTTTCTTTTATCATCACTTTAAATTTGAAGATGGTTCGACGACAACTTAGTTTGAATGACAGGGGAAGGGCCATTGGCTGGCTACAAGATGGACACACTCAAAGATCTGTGGCTCGCCGTCTAAATGTAAGCCAAAGTGTTATCGGTAGACTCTGGCAGAGGTTCAGGACGACTAATTCTATTCAGAATCGCTCCCGTTCTGGAAGACCACGATCAACAACAGCACGAGAAGACCGTTTCCTGATGATAACGGCGTTGCGACAGCGTTTTGTGACCCCACGGCGTCTTCGTGATCAACCCAGAGCTGCTACAGGCAACAATGTGTCTGACCAGACCATTAGGAATCGTCTGCGAGACCAAGCTTTGCGGTGTCGGCGTCCTGTAGTCCGACTACAGCTACTTGCCCGTCACAGAAGGGCTCACCTTGATTGGTGCAGACGTCATATCCGGTGGAACCGTGGGCAATGGGCAGAGACATTATTCACAGATGAGTCACGGTACTTGCTCCAGTTCAATGATGGCCGGGTTCGTGTTTACCGTCGTCAAGGAGAAAGATTTGCTGATGTTAACGTTGTTTAACATCTACCATTTGGAGGAGGAAGTGTAATGGTGTGGGCGGGCATATCCATGAATCACAGAACCCCTCTGTACATCATTAATGGAAATTTGACTGGTCAGCGTTATCTCAACGAGATTGTTCAACCTTTTGTAATTCCACTTCTGCAGCGGATTGGACCAGGAGCTTGGTTCCAGGACGACAACGCAAGACCTCATCGTGCCAGGGTGGTGACCGACTTCCTGCAGCAGCAGAACGTTCAGCACATGGATGGCCTGCATATTCACCAGACTTGTCACCCATTGAGCATGCGTGGGATGAACTAGGGCGGCGAGTTCGATCACATCACGTCCCTTCCGTCAACATCCAGCAACTGGCTCAGCAATTAGTTGCAGAATGGCAAGCGATTCCTCAACGTTATTTCCAACGCCTGGTTAACAGCATGCGCCAACGTTGTCAAGAATGTGTGAATGCTAATGGTGGCTACACCAGTTACTGACGCTTCTACTACATGTGTGAACATCAATTTTGGGGGTGCATGACTTTCTCCATCTGGGTAGTAAACTAGTTTCCAAGCAAAGGTTTTTTGTTTTGTGCTTTCTGTTCTTGAAACATCAAATAAATAATTTGTCATCAGTCGTCACAATTTTAGCATATTAACTTATTTTTATTTGCACAAATATTTTTGACCCTTAACTTCTTTTGAGTAGTATATATCCTCGTTACATCTAGTACAGTATAGTTATTATTCCGTGTGTCACACTGCTCAACAAATGAAACCGCACATAAAGAAGTGAGATAACTGTTTTCATGAATGCATGAAAGAACCAATAGTATGTAATATTTAATTTCATTCAGAATGTCAAGCTGATCGATGCGTTATTAATACTATCAGAGGCGGATCTAGGGGGGCAGGTGCCCGCCCCCCCCCCCCCACTAAATTTTGCGACAGTTATAATGTTATTATATATTAATTAATTTATTTTTTATAATCCCCTTCCAAACCTCCCCCAAAGTTCCCTTGGCATTCCGCCTCATGTCATTGCCCCCCCCCCCCCCCCAAATGGATTTTCTGGATCCGCCAATGACTATGACCAATCTCACCTCGGGCGAGCTCTCCACCAGCGCACCCCTGAGCTATCCCCACCCCTTACCACAAGTAATATGAAAGTTTGACACCACTAGACCATATTGATTCGTAATTCTAACGAACCCGAATGTCTCCTATCTGGCCCGTTAATGGATAAAGTTAAGATTTGTTTTTGTTATATAAAGCAACTAAAGAATAATATTTATTCAATAAATGGCACGTTTGGATTATTTGTGGCATTCTATCTGGATCCACGATAAACCAACCATATGTTAGACACCAAAAATAGTCGTAGTTTAAAGACACACAAACAGGGAAAAACTAATTAGCTGATTTTAGAACTATTTTAAATATATTTCCAGTAATCGTTCGCAATTCCGGGGTCTCTTTAAACAAATATTCATTTCATTTATTTCAAATCAAAATTTCCTCATCCTAATCAGTGCCCCTCGACTGTTATGGTATGTGCTGTCTTGCCTGTGGGGAAGTCCATATATAAAAGACCCCTTGATGCTAGTGGAACAATGTAGCAGATTTTCTCTAAGAATATATGTCAGAATGATCAAATGTTTGACATCCAGTAGACGATGTTCAATAAATTCATGTGCTCTAGTAGTGTCATTAAATAAAACGAACTTTAAAGTCGGAGACCGTAGTTTTAATCCGTGAAAATGGATACTAAGTTTGGTTAATCTAGATGCATGTAACACATTTGGATAAAGTTACAATTGAGTCTGTGACGTGATGAAAATACACTTAAAAATAGATTAGAGTTGGTCTCCATTATCGTTACTTCTCAAAGGTACGTGCATTTTTGAAAATATAAAAAATGTATTTCGTGGTATTAGTAACACCAGGATGACCAGAATCATTTTGGATGTATGGAAGTGGATAATCTAAACAACAAAACCCAGCTAATGTCTGATTTCAATTATTAAAAACGGTTCTAATACTAAAATACGCTTTAGTTCTTAAAGCTAGGGTTTGTCACCCTAAAAGAAAATATTTTCGAATCCACCTCTTTTCACAAACCGTTACTGTTACGTGCTGTTTTAAAACGAATACTAAAGGGTAGGTTTTAGGTTAACAGTCGGTTATTGAATGACAGTCAAAAGAGTGCTTACTACAAAACAGCGGGGAGTCATTCACTTTAAAAAAAACCAGGGGTGGCCACAGAGAAATAAAATCCGAGTGTAGACGTGCGTGACAAGCGAAAGAAAACCGTCAGTTTGCTGGCCTTTGTCACTTTACACTGAAGAGCCATCTAGTTTATTCAGTCTCCGTTCAAGACACCAGGTTTTCGCTGAACGTTTGCAAATTATTTTGACTGGTTCCCGAAGTGGTTATTTTGTTTACAGTGTAGCGTAAAGATAGGTCTATCAAATGTTGGCGACAAACGATTGGCTGAACTCGTACAGGTTGATTTCATTGGCGGGTTTAGGAGACAGAGCGATCGCAAACAATTTGACTGGTACCATTGTCTTCTATCACATCACATTCATCTAACGTTAGGCGCAAAAACCAGTCTAGCGAGCGACCACAATCATTTGCCATCCTGAAGAGGACTTAGTAGGCCGCCATGCCTTTGGAAGTAAAAAGAAAGAAATGTTTTATTTAACTCAACATGTTTTAACTACGATTAATTAATATATATATGGCGTGAGATCGTGTATCAGGCGAGCGCACTGGGCTGCGTCACCTGGTCGTTTTGTGGTAACACTAAAGTAGGCTAATATTGCTGTTTAAATATGTGCGCCATATTATACTAATAATTAGTTTTCTTATGGGTGACAGCATTATTTCAATTTTGAGAAGCGATATCTAGGACTATTTAGTGACCATTGGCGTAAGTAGGCTTTGATATTGTGGTTACCCACATTGAGGAGGGAGGGGTACCCACACTGTCTATGTGTGGTGTTTTGGGGGCGACAGGCAAATATAAATGGAGGGGGCAGACGTTGAATTGGAGGGCAGGGTCATATGCCCCGCCCCAGCCATTGATTTGAACCCTTGATTGAGGAGAACCCGCAACATATAGGCCACTCATCGTGATAACCAACAAAATATCTTGTATATGCACTTTCGAAAGGACTACATACTATGACCCTTTGCCAGGGAGTCAAACCCCAATGGTTTTACCTGACATGGGAAGCCTTAAAAGGTTGTGTGGTAACAATGTGTTCAGACTCTTCCTTGACATCCTTAAGGTGCACAACCCAAAAAATGTGCTAATTGTGATAACTGCACATGTATACAATGTTACAAACATATCATAGGAAATTGAACCATGTTTGCTGTTGTTCTAATAGAGCAGTATACCAGTGGATCGTTATATTATGATTGCTTACCTCCAACCCCTTTCCGTACATTTGGTATATAACTATGCCAATATATTTCCATGTTTGCATTTACGGCGTTCATTTTGTATTTACGGCAGCCATTTTGGTGGTCATTTTGGATTTTTGGTAAATATGACTCTATATATTGGCTAATTGATCCAATGGATTCTGTGACCCCACAAACATGGGTATAGCCACTAAAATCACGACTCTATGTGCATCATGGGCCGAGATATGGTAGAAAACGGTTTTGTATGGCGGCCATTTTGAAAAACGGCTATTAATATTTTTTTCAGCAGCACATTTTTCGGGTTGTGCACCTTGAAGATGCCCAGGAAGTGTCTCTGAACACATTGGTACCACACAACCTTTTACAGAATCCCAAAAACCAGTTGGCTCCCTGGGCCCATATTTTCGAAGCTATCTTAGCCAACGAAATCGTGAAATCATCGTAAGCTATGACGTCACTATGGCGTGTGCTGTAGTGACGTCACAACCTACGACGGTTTTACGATTTCGTAGCGCTAAGATGGCTTCGAAAATAGGGCCCCTGGTGTACTTTGTGAGGCACTGGCTGGGGAGGGGGGAGGAATCGATGACTTTTCTCTATCTCAGAAAATTTCGAATTCCGTGTAATTTCTCAAAACATACAAAGAATCCGATTTCACACATACGAAATGTGAAATAACATACCTTCGTCCTCGTGTTTTATTTTTCTTCACACGTCCGTGTTGCGTGTGCATTCCTACCTTATATTAAATTACACCCATTTTAATAAGCGGAAATGGCGCAACAAATGAGACGAAATATTTCATCGTCTGCTCCCCTGTGTCACGTCTGCTGTCCCCGGCGTGTAAACATGATCTTACGTGCTCAGAGGAATTAAATGTCACAATCAGTGATCACTAAAACCGTTAAAGCCGCACACCCTAGTTCCATCCAGCGAAAATAAATTATAATTTGGTTAATCTACAAACCTGTAACACACTTAGATCACGTTTTTATCAAATGGAGTGAAAAAACAGGTTTTATATCGATAAATACCATGGGAATCCCCATGTCCCAATTGCTTGAAATAATTTTGAAAGTTTCTGATGTCACCGGTAGATGTCGCCCGAAGCACAACAATGCCTACGTCACGACAAATTTCACAGACTTGGGGTGCGTTCGTTTCACCTCTCCTGGACATGTTCCAACTGTTCTGTCCTGGTTGTATCCCCTCACCAGATATCGTAAGACTTAGCAAAATTATTGGTTTTAAGGGTTTGTAACGTTTTGTATTGAGACACTTACTTGTCTGAACTTTATTGTTACTGAAAATGTTCACGAACTGTGAAGAAAAATCTCACAAATGAACAATCTAATTAAAATTAGCTCCACTATTACATTGTGGATCTAAAGACAGCCAGTTGGAGCTCATGTCCACCAATCAAAACCTTACTTGCAGAATCCTGCCAGTGATTTAAAGCTAACAAAACTGCGTAGTCCCAAAGTCCAGGTAACATTTCGTCTGTAAATAATAATTTAAATATTGTCCAATCACACTTCGCCTTTTATAACGTTATTTGGGAGCATACAAATTCTAAAAATATCGGGCGAGTCTATTTTAGTGGCCGCAGTACAGCGAACCATACCAATACGTACGGGGTGGGTTATCAGTCTTCAATTTTACATTAAAAATTATTTATTTATTTATAAAATAAAATAAAACTAAATCAGTCTTCAGTTTTACATTACAAATTATTTATTTTATAAAATAAAACATGTTTTAAGGCATTCGTAATTCACACGAAACATGTCGTATACCCTCAGGATAATTCGGCATGTTTTCAGATTATTTTTAAATCACTGGCAGGATTCTGCAAGTAAGGTTTTGATTGGTGGACATGAGCTCCAACTGGCTGTCTTTAGATCCACATGTAATAGTGGAGCTAATTTTAATTAGATTGACAAATGAACAACAACACATCGGATGTTGATTGCGCGAACCGTGCACGAGAAAACAAACCGAACCAAAATGATAACGGTCACGTGATATACCAACGTCTGTGACATTGAAATGGAAATATCCCCTCTAAAAATAGATTGGACCTCGCTTGCTTTACGGTTTTTTTCTCGACAGAACGTCTTGTGAAAAAATGCAAAAAATGATTTCGTGGTTTTACAAACATCAGGATTACCAAAAAGCACTTCAGGTGAATGGAAATGTGTATTCTAAATAATAAAATGTAAGTAAAGTGCAATTTTATTTGTGAAAAATGGGGTTTAATAGCGAAAAACAACGCCGTAATGGTTAACAAATAGCAGTAACTAGGGTGTGTCCCTTTAAAACAAGAGGAATGGGGCTTGTGAACATGTATGCGAGTTTCTGTCTTAACGTGTAGCTGATAAAAGAATTGTTCAAATTCTTACCCTGACTCTCTCATTGGTTGGGAATTTTACCGCAATATGTTAGGTAATTTATATGTAGAAAACAAATATATACGTGTCGACAAAATAAAGGAAAGGGGTGTTTGTTCAACGACTCCTCAGCACGTTTTAAACTACATACAACTACTTGGTGTCAGAAATGTGTACCGCACGACACTATTATGGTGTACCGGCCTCGGTGGCGTCGTGGTTAGGCCATCGGTCTACAGACTGGTAGGTACTGGGTTCGGATCCCAGTCGAGGCATGGGCTTTTTAATCCAGATACTGACTCCAAACCCTGAGTGAGTGCTCCGCAAGGCTCAATGGTTAGGTGTAAACCACTTGCACCGACCAGTGATCCATAACTGGTTCAACAAAGACCATGGTTTGTGCTATTCTGCCTGTGGGAAGCGCAAATAAAAGATCCCTTGCTGCCTGTCGTAAAAGAGTAGCCTATGTGGCGACAGCGGGTTTCCTCTAAAAAAAAAAACAGTGTCAGAATAACCATTATGTTTGGCGTCCAATAGCCGATGATAAGATAAAAACTCAATGTGCTCTAGTGGCGTCGTTAAACAAAAACTTTACTTTTACTTTACTATTCTGGTGTATAGTGAATGGGGTTGTATTAAGATTCTTTAGAGGGATTTCAAAAAAAGAATAGAAACCGCATACCGCATGCAAATGTACAACTATATTACTTCAGAAGATTTATGGTTCATATTTTGTCCAACAGCGAGGTCACATGGACAGACAGACAGAGACAGAGAAAAGGAAGGAAGGAAATGTTTATTTAACGACGCACTCAACACATTTTATTTACGGTTATATGGCATCGGACATATGGTTAAAGATCACACAAATATTGAGGGAGGAAACCCGCTGTCGCCACTTCTTGGGCTACTCTTTTCGATTAGCAGCAAGGGATCTTTCATATGCACCATCCCATAGACAGGATAGCACATACCACGGCCTTTGATGTATCAGTCGTGGTGCACTGGCTGGAGCGAGAAATAGCGCAATGGGCCCACTGACGGGGATCGATCCCAAACCGACCGCGCATTAAGCGAGCGCTTTACCACTGAATTCATCGCGTTGCCCTTTTTACGGTTGCCCTTCACCAATATTTCCTGGATCCGCCTTCGATTTGTAAACAACATCTATACTTGTTTCATATAATGCTGTTGTTGTTTTTTCTGGAAAATATTTTTGGACACGGATTTAGACAGGAGTCCAGGGGAGCCGGTCCCCTCCCCTATTTCTGGTCAAGTAATTAACGTTGCTGATGTCTGCAGTGAGGAGTCAACGCCATTAAACTACATTACGCCTACAATGATGTTACGCGGCCGCCGCCACCCCTATTAAAAATCCTAGATCCGTGCCTGCTTGTTGTTGGTTTTTTGTTTTGGTTTTTCAAATTGGTTTAACAAATTTGATTCCCAGCCCGTTGAGTACAATTAAACAGCTCATGCTAAGGGTAAATATGGGTTGTGTTGTGTACATACAAATAATACACCAACACAATATAATTTATGGTACTGGCTTTCTCTCTCCATCTCCGTCTCTTTGTGTGTGTGTGTGTGTGTGTGTGTGTGTGTGTCCCCCCCCCCCCCTCTCTCTCTCTCTCTCTCATAGATACATTAATAACAGGCACGAGAGAGAGTGTGTCTCTCTCTCTCTCTCTCTCTCTCTCTCTCTCTCTCTCTCTCTCTCTCTCTCTCTCTCTCTCTCTCTCTCTCTCTCTCTCTCTCTCAGGCACGAGAGAGAGAGAGAGAGAGAGTGTGTGTGTGTGTGTGTGTGTTCGAGAGAGTGAAAAGAGAAAGATAGAGACAGACAGAGGGGATAGAAAGAAGGTTTAACATTGTGAGACTGATTTATAGGCTACTTATAAATTCTATTTTATGTGTTTTCTAAAATTACAGTTCATGGTAGGCCTAAACATCCATGTTTGTTAGTTTGTTCCATTATATATGACATTATATTATATTAGTAACAAGAGAATTTTAACATGCATTTTCCCAGACAGGCCAGCACATACCATGACCTTTTCCGCGATGCGTAATATCGCATTATCGTCTCGCCACCATATAATCTGAACGACAAAACTAATAACAGTAATATATACTGAACTGCAAAAGAAACGCGGAATCCAAAATCATAATTTTAATCAATTTAAACTTTCATATCAACTATCAATTCACAAAGATGACAAATTACTCCAAATAGTGAATTTAAAATCGCAACCATTTAAAATAATCATGCTTTTGTTGTAATTAATTTTTTAATTTTTTAAAAATTTGATATAGGTAATTATTTTCATAATTTTTTAAATTGTAGCTTTTCTTTTGCTATTCAGTATATGCATCGTTTCAAGATAGGTTTGTAAAAAAAAAAAAACCCGTCTAAACCTTCTTTCTAATGGATGGAGATAATAAAAATAGCGAACTAAAGTGTTCAAATTAACTATTAAATCATTTAACCCTTTCCGGTTCCATGCCCGTCCAACAAGGGACTGTTACTATGACGTGGACAAATTGCAGTTTATATGACTGTTCCTGTGGAAAATACAATTAAAATTCAATTACAAGGTCACCACGTGACTGCTTCCCAAATGTCACGAGTATTACGTGTTATAATTAGATCCATTCGACATTTCATTGTGCTCACCGGGGGGTCAACACGTCTAGACAAAAGGGGAGATAAGCATTATAACGTACTGCCATCTATTTATTACGTTCAAGGGGGCGGGACGTAGCCCAGTGGTACAGCGCTCGCTCGATGCGCGGTCGGTGTAGGATCGATCCCCGTCAGTGGGCCCATTGGGCTATTTCTCGTTCTAGCCAGTGCACCACGTGGTATGTACTATCCTGTCTATAGGATGGTGCATATAAAAGATCCCTTGCTGCTAGTCGAAAAGAGTAGCCCATGAAGTAGCGACAGCGGGTTTCCTCTCTCAATATCTGTATGGTCCTTAACCGTATGTCTGACGCCATATAACCGTAAATAAAATGTGTTGAGTGTGTCGTTAAATAAACCATTTCTTTCTTTCTTTTTCTATTTAGGTTCAGGACACCGGCCTCGATGGTGTCGTGGTTAAACCACAGAACATAAGACTGTTAGGTACAGGGTTCGCAGCCCGGTACCGGCTCCCACCCAAAGCGAGTTTTAATCGACTCATTGGGTAGGTGTAAGGCCACTACACCCCACCCTCTTCTCTTTCAATAACCACTAACAATTAACAAATAATCCACTGTCCTGGACAGACAGCCCAAATATCTGAAATGTGTGCCCAGGACAGCATGCTTGAAACTTAATTGGATATAAGCACGAAAATAAGTTGAAGTGAAGTGAAAGTTCAGGACATACAGCTCTGTAAGGGCGGGGTCTAGCTCAGTCGGTAGACAGCTCGCCTGGGGTGCTTAAGTCCAAGGATCGAACCTCCTCGGTGGATCAATTCTCTTTTTGGGGTTTTCCCGTTCCAACCAGTGCCCCACGACACGTATGTCAAAGGCCGTGATATGTGTTGTCTTATCTGTTGGAAAGTGCATATACATAGATTCCTTGCTGTTAATTTTTAAAATGTAGCGGGTCTTTCTCTGAAGACTACTCGAGTCAGAATTACCAAATGTTTGAAATCCAATAGCTGATGATTAATAAATCAATGTAGACCTACTCTAGTGCTGTCGTTAAATAAAACATACTGACTTTACAACACCGCTGCCTCCGTATTACCAGTCTTAATATATGCCTATAATGAATAACCTACCACCACCACCCACCCCAAAAAAGAAAAAAGAAAAAAAGAAAAGCGAATATAATTTTAAAGTGTATAATTAAATTTGTGTTTTTTCAAGAAGAGCTTAAAGGGACATACCCTAGTTTGAACTCGTGAAAATTAACACTAAGTTTAGTTTATCTACAAAACTCTAACACATTTGGATAAAGATATAATTGAGTAAAAAATGAGTCTGACTGTGAAATGGTGAAATACCCTCTAAAAATAGACTAAAACTCGACTCCATAACTGTTACTTCTCAGACGCACGTGCGTTTGTAAAAATATGAGAAATGTCTTTTGTGATATTAAAATCACCAGTATGACCCAAAACACTCCAAATGTACAAAAACGGATGATCCAAACAATAAAATCTAAACAAAGTATGATTTCAGTTAACAAAATAGGCTCTAATGGTCAAAAGTATGCCTTGGTGTTTAAAAACTAGGGTATGTCCCTTTAACACATATTGGATTCAGAAGACTTACAATTTGATAAACCATTTATTATTTCATAGAACCGAGTGCTTGTTATCTAGAACACCAAACTAACCATAGCCTTGATTTGCGTTTCTTTTGGTGATCAGTATATAAGTTTGGTTTCACTGGCGTACGAGACAGGCGGTGAGGGTCAGGGGGTCAATCCCCCACACCTAGTGCTGGATAAATCTTCGCATTCAGGTAAGTACGATGTGCGAGAAAAATTAGCTGATCTGAAACGTTTTCACCATGTATTTCCATCATTCTACTCACAGTATTAGTTGTAATCCATGTAAAAATGAGTAGTGATTCGTTTGGAATCTTATATAGCCTGTCCCCTCACCCACCCATCCCCCCCCCCCCACCCCCACCCCCCCCCCCCCCCCCACACACACACACACGAATGGGAGCCCGTACCTCACTTAATTTAATCCTATATTAACGTCAAATACGAGCAAGTATACAAACGTAAAAATAAAAATTCATGAACGCTTTTTCTTAACAATGTTAACCTCTTTTTACTCCCTATGACGTCATTACAGACAGAATACCCAATAATTATCTTGATTCCTTGTTGTGGAATTATCTGTGAATTTGCGAAAAGTTCAGGCTGACTTTGGAGGTTCAACGAGTTCGTTTAATTGGCAGACGAACAACACGCTAAATGATCAGACGTATTAAATTACGCGGGAAAAGCAACAAACAACATACCCAACCGTCTGCTTAGATCGTTCCTTCTGCGGTTATGACGCATGTGCCACGCTATTTGTTGTTGACATGATAGTACTTCTAGCGCATCAGTTAATTACTGGGTTTGTTTAAACCTTGACTACGGTTAATTTGACTCTGCTTTGTTTTCCACGATCAACAAGTTCTTTATAGACATATTCATTTTACGTACAGTTTTCGTTTGTGTGTTTTATAGATCTAGTAGTATTCTATAGATTAGTTTTCGTTAGTGTGTTTACCAAGCGAGTCCAAGGAAAAAATCCCACACAGTGCCTCACCTCACCCTGCTTAGCTAGGCTACTCTAAAACTGACTACGCACAGTTTTGAGAATTTGTAGATTGGTAAATCTTTGTAAAAACAGAAGCTATAATAACATTTAGTAGGCCTACCACTTATGATCGATTTTGGTGGACCTTCTACTTCCAAAGTTATGGGAAACACTTGACTTCCTGAGCATCCTTTAAATTCTCCCCAACCTTCCATTAAAGAAAAAAAATCTGTAAAATCCAGTTTCAAACAAATGTTACAATTGAAAAAGCAAACATACTTCTTAACACTTTTCTTATATTAAAAGAGTCGTAGTTCGTATGCTAATCTCAGTAGGAACTATGTTACGGATATACACGATGTTAAGGATATACATGCAGGGTGACCAACTTTCCGGAATTTTCCGAAAAATCCGGAATTTTTAACCCATATCCGGAATTCTGGAATTAATGCCAAATATCCGGAATATTTTCCAAATTCGCCATCACTATTATTATTTTTTTTTTTTTTGGAAGCAACCGTTTCTGAATATAATTTAAATTTTCTATATTTTTAAATCCCGAGTTTATTAAACTGAGTTTATCATTCTACATTCTCCATTTCAACCTGAACTCGATATTATCTACAGTTTTGTGCTATTACTATGACGTTTGTCTGTTGGCTGTATTTGTCAACAGCCGACCAATGAAAATGTTGACAATCGAGTAAACTGAAACATGTATGAAATTTGTCTTACTTGTTATGTAGTTTATGTATTCATTTTAAAGATATTTCAAATATATAGTAATTAAACGCGCTCTCTCACAGATGGTTGACCTAATTATTGACCTAACAAGGTATTATATGACAATATATACATTTGATTTGTACCTAAAAGTACTTTATTGAACCATCTATATAACCACCATATCACACTTATTATTGATATTTTATAAAAATAATTGAATTATGGGTACGGTCCATAATTCTGAGAAAAATAACGGCTATTTGGAGAGCAGAGGTGACGTATTATTTTGAGTCACGAGACGGGCATTCCCCGAATAACCGCAGTGTCAAAACGATTTATCAAACTCGTGTAACGAGAACGCTTGACCGTTCTCTGCGACGTAGGGTAAATAGAAAAACAACAACAATGAAAATAAGTTATTAAACAATAATAAAAACATGTACTGAATGATAATAAGCTGATACATTAATTTATTTTAGTAACAGAAGCATGTTAAACGTCGACAATCCCGACTAGTTAGGCCTTTGCATCTATAGGTAAATTTATCGTTAGTCGTACGCGAAATACTCTAAACATCTGGATCATGAACACCTTCATTTTCCACCTTATCAAATTCAATATTATGCAAAATATGCCATAACAGCTGACATGAGATAGGAATTGTTGCATTTTTAAAGAATACTCTGAACTAGACAGTGTTTATATACAATGTGACTACATATACGAAGCCGTGTATATAGCCTCCACTAACGAGGACTGGCTATATTCACAGCAAAAATGTATATAGGCGGTAAATAAGTACATGTATTTGATTGATCCATATTACCGAACCATCTGGAACAGGAGGAATACATACTAAGTACTGTACGAACAGTGCATTTTCTGAACAGGGGAGGGGGTGGGCGAGTATATGAATTTAAAGGACCCTTTTGTGTACGTTTTCCATAGATATATGAATAGCGTCATATTGTCCCTACAGTACTAACAAAAAAATTATAATAAATAAATAAATAAATAAAAATGACAATTACAAATTATCAGCGGCTGAGGTAGATTAACTGAAAGAGAAACTAACTACGGACAGTACACAAACTAACAACAGGGCTTGAACTTATTACTTTTTCACTGATTGCAATTTTGAGGCTGCTTACGTATTTTTTTATTTTTTTTAAAGTTAATTTTACAGCAAATAAATATGACTAAAAGGTTATTTTGCTGTATTTAATCACATTTCAAATGCTCAAAATTGCAAGGTGCAATAAAACTCAAAATACTTTTTTATATAGGCTACTAGTAAAGCTGAGACCATGCCCGGGTCCCCCTCTAAATTTATGTAATGTTTCTGTAACAACCACCCCACCGCGACGTGATGTTACCAACATTATAATACATGTAATAATAATAATAACAATAATAATAATAATAATACACAATTATTACTACTACTACTACTACTACTACTACTACTACTACTACTACTACTACTACTACTACTACTACTACTACTACTACTACTACTACTACTACTATTATTATTATTATTATTAGCCTACTACTACCTTTTTGAGGTGGAGGCGGTGTTTTATCTGGAGGAGTTTTGGCTATAAAAATGCAAGATTAACGTGCGTGCACACACGCACAGACGGCAGACTGAACTTGTCCCTGCACGCAGAACTGGATTCAACTGGGTTAAGTAATAAGTAGCCAACCTTTAGCCGACAAAACACTGGGTTTTTTACGCTATATATTAAAACCGAAATACCACTTTGCGAACCAGTCAAAATAATTTGCACACGCGCCTGATAATAATAATAATAATAATAAATAATAATAATAAATGGTGAGTTCGTGTTCCGACTTTTTATTATTTTATTTCAGCGTATTCGCGGTTATTTTCATCATGAAATAATATATATTTTATTATTTGCCATGTATATAGCCGGCCCTCATTTGCCAAGTCTCTATATACGGCGATCGTTTATATAAAATCCAAAAATACATTATACGGTTGTCGTATATATAGCCTCATCACTACGAGTCTGTTTTTCCGTATTTTAAATGTCTCATTTAAAGAAGAGTTCCAAATTTTAAAACTGACTCGTGTCATAGAATTCCCTCGATCGTAGTTCAATTAAATAGTTTAGTATCATACAATAACTAGGTTTGGTATTCCAAATGAATGTAATTTCCATTTATAATGCATATTTAGAGAAATAAGGCCTACTAAATCCGTGATTGAGCTCCTTTAATACGGGGCAGATATCGGTTCTATGGCAATTCATACAATTTCGCCACGGTGGGTAAAAACCTGAATATACACTAACAGGCAAAAGAAACTTATCACTTTTAAAATAAGTTTATCTGAATTAAAGATACTGCAATAAGTTTGAAAGTAATGATAAAACATTCACCAAAACACACCCTGTTTCCGAAAAGTCATTGTTTCCAGATTTAGTGAATTTCGTGCAGTCATGAAAAATGTGAAAAACAGCATAATTTGAATTTGTTAAAAATGCTCGTGCATGATTGTGTGGGACAAAGCAAGGAAGCAGTATCAAAAAGAACGGCAGATTGCAAGAACCTTCAACTGCAGTCAAGCCGTCATCAGCAACTTGTTGAGCCGTTACCAGCAGACAGGCCAGGCACAAGACGGTGCAAGATCAGGAAGACCAAGGGTCACAAAGCCAGTTGAAGACCGCTGTATCAGAGCTTTCCGCCCCTTCCGTGGAATGGCCTTGAACCCTCTACACCGTCAACGCAGATTACAGTGGGTACGAACTGTACGTCGGTGGCAGCGGCGTGATTGGGAAAGGGTGCTGTCCACGGATGAAAGTCGCTTCAACATGTTCCGAAATGATGGCCGAGTTCGTGTTTATCGACGTAGGGGAGAGGGACTGGCGCCGAATTGTATCCAAGATGTCCACCCTTTTGGTGGAGGCGGCGTCATGGTATGGGGCAGTATTTGCGGTCAACGGACAATAAGGCTTCTCATCATCCGTGGAAATCTGAATGGTCAAAGATACAGGGATGAAGTGTTGCGCCCTGTTGTAGTGCCATTCTTGCGTCAACAACCTAGGGGTACCCTTTTGCAGCATGACAATGCACGACCTCATACAGCCAGACTTGTTCAGGATTATCTCAACAACGTTAACGTCAACGTATTGCCTTGACCATCATGCTCTCCAGACATGAATCCCATAGAGCATCTCTGGGATCATCTTGATCGACAGTTGAGACAACGCGTACCTCCCCCAGCAAATCGACAGCAGCTTGAACAGGTTTTGTTGGATGTTTGGCGCAGAATTCCTGCTGACATCATCCGGCGACTGACGAAATTCATGAGGAGACGTGTTTTGGCATGTATTGATGCAAGGGGTGGTCACACACGCTACCGAGGACATGTCTTATCCCATGCTTTGACTTTAGAAGCACCTTTTGACGGGACTCTGATTGTGTAATTTTTAATTTTGACCCCATGTCTCTTTCGCTCGGCCTTATGGCAAGTGCACTATCGATATGGCAATGCTTTTTTGTAAAGACATTGGAAAATGATTCCTTTCAGTAAAATAATCATCATATAGATCACATCTGTCTTGTTTTTTTCTTTATGGACCTGCTGAACAAGGTGATAAGTTTCTTTTGCCTGTTAGTATATAACAGAACACTTGCAAAATAAACGGATCCACAATTCTCTTCTTTTCGTATGCTTTCACATGCAACATTTCACTAAATAATATTTGGCTACCAGTAATCTGTGACACATTCATGACATTAACATATCTACCGATATGGTTTTATTCAAGTAAGTTAAACTATAAACAATGTAAATTTGTACAAACCATTGTTAGATTTTGCCGCGATATTTTTCTTTACACTGGCATAACAAAAATGCTACTCTAATAGTAATGTAAGCATGCTTCAAAACGATAGCCAGTCTTAATGTGGGTACCAGACGTTTAGTCCCCGATTCAGTTAATCACAGATTAGTTCGACCCCACTGATGAAATAGTGAAAATGTGGCAATGTACCTACATAAAATAACATTGGTCCCAAGTTTGTTTGTCACTTTATTACTAAACTGTAGGTGGAAGTGAAACTGTACTACACAATTTGCTAATAAAGTGGGGCTTTTAAGGGGTTTATTGTTGATGATTTTTTTTTTGGTCTCTATGTGTGTGTGTGCGTGCGCGCGCGTACGTGTGTGTGATAACGCTGTTAATTGCTGTACTAGGTATAGTAACTTTATTTACACTTATGAATATAGGCCTATTTAGCATTTTTACTAGACAAGCCATAAAGTAGGCCTATGCCTAAAAAGGAAGTAGAAAAATTCTGTCACTTATGTGGATTGATTTATACTTTTATTATTGAATACATAACATTCCAATAAATAATACAATTTTTTTTTATTGTTATGTATCTCTGGTTGTTGTTATTTTTTAAATATGTCAAACATGCGCTGTTTAAAAAAATGTTGTTTTTTTTTTGTTTTATTGAAAATGGCGTTTTCGCGTGCTTTAAACTAATGTTTGGAAAGGGGCGTTCGCGCGCTTAAAAATGATAATAACATAAAATTCCGGGAAAATATTTACATTAGGTTGGCACTGTACATACCTACGGATGATGCGTAATGTTAAATAAGTTATATGCCAAGTATTCTGAGTGGAAAACACAAGGTCGATGTTTCAAGTCTACAGAAAGCGGAATGTAGCTTAGTGGCAGAACGCTCGTCTGTTCATAGGGGTCGTAAGATGCATCCTCTGATCGAACCCGACTCGTTCAAAATGGATTGCTAATGGAACGGTGGCCGTGGAAAACATGTTAACAAGTTAAATCGTATTTTATAAAACTGTATGTGTATACAGAACAAGGTCAAATGGACGTTTCTTCAATAACGTGATGACATCATTCGTGTACTTGTTGTTTCTCATTCCAACCAGTGCTCCACGACTCGTATATCAAATGACGTGGTATGTGTTATCCTGTCTGTGGGATTCCTTGCTACTAAAAAGCAAAATGTAGCAGGTTTCCTTTCTTAAAATTACCAAATGTTTGACATCCAACAGCCAGGACCGGCCTCGGTGGCGTCGTGGTTAGGCCATCGGTCTACAGGCTGGTAGGTACTGGGTTCGAATCCCAGTCGAGGCATGGGATTTTTAATCCAGATACCGACTCCAAACCCTGAGTGAGTGCTTCGCAAGGCTCAGTGGGTAGGTGTAAACCACTTGCACCGACCAATGATTCATAACTGGTTCAACAAAGGCCATGGTTTGTGCTATCCTGCCTGTGGGAAGCGCAAGTAAAAGATCCCTTGCTGCTAATCGGAAAGAGTAGCCCATGTAGTGGCGACAGCGGGTTTCCTCTCAAAATCTGTGTAGTCCTTAACCATATGTCTGACGCCATATAACCGTAAATAAAACATTTCTTTCTTTCTTTCTTTCCTTAAAATAAAACATTTCCTTCCTTCGTGTACTTGTTATGTCAAATTCCTCTGCGTGACCTGTTATATCCATCATTCCACAGACAGGATAGCACATACCATGGCCCACTAAAACCAGAAATAGTCCGGTGGGCCCACCGACGGGGATCGATCTTGGTTCTTTGGGGAAGTGCATACCTGTAGTTTCTAAAGCCCTGTTCTCATGCCGTCGTTTACTTACGTGAGTATATATAAACCCGTAAGTAAATATACTTACGGTGAGTATATCTGTCATGAGAACGCATTTGCTTACGGGTTTATATTTACTCATGCATTTTATTTGCACGACCAGCAGAGGTGATGCAAAAGTATATTTGCGTATAACTAAATTTACTAGATACGCAAATCTTGCCATGAGAACAGATTTGTTATTTGCTCATATGAGTAAAAAAGTAAATGCAGATTTCACACCCGTCCGGCGTGATGTTTTGAACAAAACTGAGCTATGCTTATATCAAATTCAATCTAATTAAAATTAGCTCCACTATTACATGTGGATCTAAGACAGCCAGTTGGAGCTCATGTCCACCAATCAAAACCTTACTTGCAGAATCCTGTATATGTGCCGTCCTGTCTGTGTGGACGACGTTGTTGATACAGTCTGAGAAGTAACAGTTATGGAATCGAGTTTTAGTCCATTTTTAGAGGGTATTTCACCATTTCAAAGTCACAGACACATGTTTCACTTAATTGTAACTTTATCCAAATGTGTTACAGGTTTGTAGACTAACCAAACTTAAGTGTGCATTTCCATGGGCTGAAACTAGGACCACCCGTCTATCCCTTTAAACTATTACCATATCTAATATTAGTGATAAAATTTTGCGTAGTAGCAAACATTCCTTTCTTTGCAAGCCTACAGCGGTCTCTGATCTGCATTATTCTTGGAAACTTGAGAAACGTTGACCTGATTGTTGAATTATCCCCCCCCCCCCCCCCCCCCCCCCCCCCCCCCCCCCCCCCCCAACTTCACCAACACACACACTCCAAACCCCGTGTGAAAGGTTATACACACGTTCATATATTTATCTCTGTATACATCATATGCCAGTGACACTGTTTGGTGAAATATACATATTGTTTTCTTCTCCGACTATTTACTCAGTCAATAATATCAAAGCGCCACAATTTCCGGCGATTTTATCGCGTGCGGGATAAAGAAATATGAAAAACGTTCAATGATAAACTCGGCGTTTCCGAAATTACTTGACCCTGATTTTAGCAGAGCATTGTATTTTGGCGTTTTTTGTCAGCTGTCACCAGTCTACTCGACGTAATGCGCAGTCTACAGCGGCACCTGGTGGTGGGCACGGACCGGACTTTCACCTTTGGTCTGGAGTGTTGGAGAAACCGGCTCCCGCCACATAGGCTAGTAGTTCCGATTAGTATCAAGATTAGTGTGTGTGCATTTCCCCTGCACATGACGGCACGTACCTTTGATATTGTAGTCGCGTGCCTTTGATGTACTAGTTGAACGTAGGTCGAGTTCACCAAGGGCGATCATCTCAAGTTTTTCAACTATATCCAAAACACATTATATGGCCACTGTCATACGGACAGACAAATGGAAAGAACGGACAAGTGCTCGTCGTTTAAGGGAAGCGGGGAGGGGGGAGGGACGTAGCACAGTGGCAAAGCGCTCGTCCGATGGGCTGTCGGTCTAGAATCAATCCCAGTCGGTGGTGGGCCCATCGGGCTGCTTGTCGTTCCAGCCATTGCACCACGACTTGTATATGAAATTGCCGTGGTATGTGCTATCCTGTATGTGGGATGGTGCATAGAAATGACCCCTTGCTACTAATGGAAACGTGGCGGGTTGCCTCTAAGACTATATCAGAATTACTAAATGTTAAACATTCAATAGCCGATGATTAATAGATCAATGTGCTCTAGTGGTGTCGTTAAACAAAACAAACTGTCTGATGGCAAACAAACGGGATGAACGGACAAGCAGACCTCGACGTTTAAGGGAATCTCTCTCTCTCTCTCTCTCTCTCTCTCTCTCTCTCTCTCTCTCTGGCTGGCTCTCTCTCTCTCCCTCTCCCCCTCTCTCTCTCTCTCTCTCTCTCTCTCTCTCTCTCTCTCTCTCTCTCTCTCTCTCTCTCTCTCTCTCTCTCTCTCTCTCTCTCTCTCTGGCTGGCTCTCTCTCTCTCTCTCTCTCTCTCTCTCTCTCTCTCTCTCTCTCTGTCTCTCTCTCCAGTAGCTTAACTCTCTCTCTCTCTCTCTCTCTCTCTCTCTCTCTCTCTCTCTCTCTCTCTCTCTCTCTCTCTCTCTCTCTCTCCCCATCTCCCCATCTCTCCCCATCACTCCTCTGAGACTAGTTCAAGGAAAGTAATTTAATCTCTCCTTTTTACATGTGGATGTTTTTAAAACGTAGTACAACAAATGGTTTAACTACCAATGTTCATTATGGTAATATCTTAAATGGCTTCCCATAATCAAAGTTAAGAAAAAGTTTTAAAAAGATTTTAGATTGTGCACTGGCAACTTAAGCCCACACCTCAGGAAAGTCTGTAGAGCGCTTCCGTACGGTGTTTTGTTCGAAACATTGGGATTGCTTTCCTTCCTAAACAGTGCCACACGACATATAAATCAAAGGCCGTGGTAAGTCTGTGGGAAAAGTACATATACAAGATCCCTTGCTACTAATGCTAGACTCAGACTACCATCTGTCACGACGGAGTTGGCCAACTCGACGGTTGCGTCGTAATTTGTCCCATAGTTAGTACTATACTAATTTATATATATATATATATATATATATATATATATATATATATATATATATATATATATATCAGTTTTAATCGGAAGACAACGTGTCCAATGGCAGATGGTTAATGAAATCAATGTGCTCTAGTAGTGTTAGTAAACACAACACGCTTTTTAAAGCACCTTTATTTCCCCCTCCCGCTATCGCCATATCCAACCTTGCCAACTCGTTTTCCATCTTACCACATTGTTATTTGGGTTTTGTTTTACACTATTCGTACTCTGACACCCCTGTCTCCATCCACGTCATATCCCACTCGGTCACCCCAGCACCCGCCCTGCAACCCCTAGCTTCCCAGGCGCGGTTGCGGAGGTGGGGTCGAAAACTCACCTCAAATCGATTATATATATTTTTTCTTGGGGGAACAGGACTCCCACCCCCACCCCCCCACCCCCAATAAAACAACACGTCTACACCCTACCCATGCATACATAAATTCCTGCACACATGCCTGCTTCCAACCCTGCCACCCCAATTTCTCCACCCTCAAACACTACTTGAAAGGTTTTGTTCCCATAACAAACAGAAGTCAAACGTCGCTGAGAGTCTGAGGTGAAACCCGATACGGAGCCATTAAGCACTGAAAGCGCTCGAAGTGAAATGAATGTAATTCGGTCAGATAGAAAATTCTGTAAATGATTATTTCGTATGCGGCGGTGGCTTTCTCGTCAGTGCCGCTCAGTAGCAGTTGGTCCAGGCATATAGTTTTATTTACGTCAGTTGTATCGTGAGTAAACAAACACACCGATACACCGCAAATACAACCTGGCTCACTGTATAGGTAGTTTCAATGAACTCTCGTGTAAAGTTCGCAACTGTGAATCGGTTAAACGCAAGTGACGACTGGCCTTTGATATGGAGGTGTGTTTTTTTATTTATCTCGTTTATTTTAATAATGGTGATAAAACATTATTGATGACAGAACATAAATAACCGAAAACCTGCTAATGTCAATAAAATGTTTCCATAGACACTTTCCATAGTCGTCGGAAGATACCAGCAGTTGGTGGGAGGGGTGGGTGGCCCAAGCGCGGATTCGGGCGGGGGGCCCAAGGGGCCAGGGCGCAATATTTTTGGTCAAACAATATATATTACAGAATAAACAATACACAATACGCAATATCCTGTTCAAAAACAACAACGGGTTTTGGGCTCCCCTCTATTAACAAAGCATGGATCCGCGCCTGTGGTTGGGGGCAATTCACTTTAAATTCACATTTTATCTAGGGAACAAACGTATAATTTGCCCACTTCAACCACTCCGTCTCCAAAAAACCCTATATACATTATTCAATGCTTTATAAAATTGAATATTCTACACAAAATTGAGAATCGGTTTTAACGAGCCTAACTGAATTATTAGTTTAATACAACTATTTTAAAACTGCAGTCTCCTATGCAGTTAATGCGGTTGCGGTGTAATTTCCCGACGTACGACGGAAAGAAAGAAGTGTTTTATTTAACGACGCACTCAACACATTTTATTTACGGTTATATTGCGTCAGACATATGGTTCAGGACCACACAGATTTTGAGAGGAAACCCGCTGTCGCCACTACATGGGCTACTCTTCCGATTGGCAGCAAGGGATCTTTTATTTGCGCTTCCCACAGGCAGGATAGCACAAACCATGGCCTTTGTTGAACCAGTTATGGATCACTGGTCGGTGCAAGTGGTTTACACCTACCCATTGAGCCTTGCGGAGCACTCACTCAGGGTTTGGAGTCGGTATCTGGATTAAAAATCCCATGCCTCGACTGGGATCCGAACCCAGTACCTACCAGCCTGTAGACCGATGGCCTGCCACGACGCCACCGAGGCCGGTCGACGTACGACGGGTGCGCTCAGATTAACAACTAATGGGATATACGACAAGAATCATACTAGCAACTGGACAGTCATAGAAGTCGAAGGCGCAGAAAGTTAACCAACGTCGTCATGGCAATGGGTAGTCTGAGCCTAACATTAAATGAAGCATTTACAATACACCATCAACATTTGTTTTCTTCACGTGCCATTCACGTCTTCGCACTTCTTGAGATCTTGTTTACAATATATATCACATTGAAATGCATGTAAAGTCTCAGAGGAAACAACCCGTTATTTTGCACTTTCCAAGACAGGACACCACATGCCATAGTGTTTACTATAGCAGTCGTGTTACACTGGTTACGACATGGAGAAACCCAATAAGAGAATGGCTCCACCAAGGGGGTTCGATCCTACGATCCAAACGCCTCGAGCGTGCGCTCTACCACCTGAGCCAAAACGTTTTGTTTTTTTAACAGCACCACTAGAGCACATTGATTTAATCATTCTGACATATATACTCAACAACGAAAATTTAGCAAATATCTTTTATAACGTCTAAATTTGCCATGGTTGAATAAACTTAAAAGAAAACCAGGTCATCTGTTGTGTTAAGGCAAATGTTGATGAGTTTATGTTGTTTGTAAATGGTAAACATTTCAGATGTGAATACTAATTAATAAAAATAGATTCATTTATAAATGTTATGCCATTTCTTTTAACATTAGCTAAACTTTCGTTGGTAAGTATATATAGTCCATATTTTTCCATTAGTAGCTATGGATCTTTTATATGCATCATCCCACAGACAGGATAGCGCATACCACGGCATTTGATGTACCAGTCGTGGTGCACTGGCTGGAATGAGAAATAGCCCAATGGGCCCACCGCTGGGGATGGATTCTAGACCGACAGCGCATCGAGCGAACGCTTTACCACTGGGCTACGTCCCGCCTGCCTCGCATCGACTTGTCTCTAGAAAACCCATTCCCAGTCTGCAGCTCAACGCGGTAAGACGTGTTTGTTTCGCTTGTGCACACTGCACGTGCTTTCGCGGCTCGACATTGGGATCCTTTCCTTCGTTGTTTTTGTCAGCGAAGTGAAGTTTTCTACTGGGATGTATGCGGCCATTGGAACTGATTGAACGCTGGAACGCTTCTCGTTTCGACAGTCTGCACACCAGGTTGGATTCTTTTTTAGTGAGATTCCTTGCCTCCACGTCATTTCTCCGTCTCACTATGTTGACATGTTTTTTTCGTGACTCGTATGACGGCCATTCTGCAGAACGCCACGGTTGTTCGCGTTTAGTCTCTACATGTCCGAGCCTGTCCTAGCAGCACTGGAAGATTGACTGCCCCACTCTTAACAAGAAATAGGAAGCGGGGTCGGCCCCTTCTACTCTTTTCTAGACTTTACTTTGCTTTATAGTGATACCATCTCGTATCCTACGGAGTCGGGCCTGTCCGCACCACTATACCAACCCATGACGACTGGACTATACCCTAGTCTGATTCTCTCTCTCGTTCAGACGGATCCGGCTTCTCAAGATCTGTATTTCAGCACAGCACTACACCTTCAACGTCTATTGACTGTCAATCTAGGGGTTTTCTTGACGGGATGCAACCCATCTCGTCCCTACAAGCTGTGCACCCTAACGGCCGTAACGAGGCCACTCACGTGGACATAAAGATCGGACTTTAAACTTTTAGACCTTCGTTCAAAAGTTTATGTCGAAATTACTTTCTTTTTTTAATATTATTAAATAGTCCGATCCTCTCTTCTTTCTCTTATTTATTTTTGGACTGTCCTTCTAAAATGCTCCAAATTATATAAATATTCGACCGACCAGTCAATTCTTTTTATTTTTGGTTTGTAACTTTTTTTCTTTTTTTTTAAAATTCTATTAACTTTATTACTAATTGCTATTTTCAAAATTCTGCCCATTTTCAACTCGACCCCCCCCCCCCCCCCCATCCCGAGTCAGGCCACCGATCTTATTTAATTTCTTTTTGACCACCCGATCTAATCTAGCGACCAAATTTAATGAGTATAAGTTTCTTTATTAATTATATTAATTAGAGATGCGCATCAAAATTTTAAAGCCCACTATTTAATTTTTGGATGTAAATTTCAAAATTGTCCGCTTAATTTTTTTCTGTTCAGGGACAAGCCCTTGGCTATCCAGAGACAGGCCCCGGGACGGACATGCTCGAAACTCTAGTGGTATATGAGCATGTAAAAATTACTCGCACTCGCACTCTAGAGTCCTAATATTAAATACGGTCAACAGTTTGCGGTCAGCGGAAAAGTTGGCTTACGTTTTACGTAATTCCACGAAAACTGTCGGAAACATGTCCACCACTCCCGTCATACGCCCGAGCTTTACCTTGAGTTATAGCCCGAGGAAGGGGTGAATTCTTACAGTACCGTGGTGGGTCACGTGTGCGACACTCGGGTTAATCCGGCAGTAATCTGGGTTAATCTGCTGGTTTAATCTAGGTTAATCTGTTAGTTTGATTAACAAGAACGGGGTGGTTAAGTCCACGAAGTTCTCATATACATACATACTTACGATACCTGCCATAGCATTCTTAAATATCGAAAATCCCTTGTTATATACTATGACTATGATTTATGTATAATATTTTAACAGTATATAGCTTATTGTTTTATTTGTGCTGCCATTGTTGTAACTATACTATATTGGGTTGTGTTCTTGATTTTATTATTATTATTATTATTATTATTATTTTTAAATTATTTTTTAATTATTTTATTTATTTATTTATTTATTATTATTATTATTATTTTATATTTTTTTATAATTTCTCATAACTCCGTATAGAGTGGCTCATTACAATTTTATAATTATATTGCTTGTATGTATATGCTAAATTTTATTTTGTTGTAATGAGGTGGGACTTTAATAAACTACCTGTCTGTCTGTCATTTGATTTAATGTTATTTTATATGGTTAAAAAATAACGGAGTGATAGGCCTAAATATGAGTGATAACAATCTCACGCACAATACTACTGTACGTATATTGTATTACACTAATAGTGGTGTGAGGTTTCTATATATAATAAAACGGAAGTGCGTATTGTCGTGATCTATAGAGAACACTGCACAAGTGACCGTTCTGCTTCTGTTAACTGATTTTCGTGCTTATATCCAATTAAGCTTCAAGCACGCTGTCCTGGGCACACATCTAAACTATCTGCGATGTCTGTCCAGGACAGTGGGTTAGTTGTTAATGAGAGAATATACCCATACCCATTGAGTCGTTAAAACTCGCTCTAGGTGGCAGCCGGTACCGGGCTACGAACCCTGTACCTACCAGCCTTATGTCCGATGGCTTAACCACGACACCACCGTTATGATCAGTGCCCCATCCTACGAAGTGCATACAGTAGTTATGCACATAAGGTGATCTTAGAGCTAAGATCATTTCGAAAATCGGAATCCAGGCCTACCCCGACTCGAGGACGAAAATGTACTAATTGTTTTCTTTCCTACTCTATATAAATAAAAGCAAAATTATGGCTTGTGTCCCCCTCCCCCCACCCCACTTACCATAAAGGCTGTGATCCCCCACATGAGTTTGTGCCCCTCTCTCCAGATATCCTTCCTACGGGCCTAAAGACATCGTTTATCTAATGAGTTGTTTCAATATGTGTATATAACGAGCTAAAGCGAGTTGGTTATGTTATAAACAACGAGTTGTAAGATAAATGGTATCTAACTCATTCGGAAGTGGCCAAAAAGTATGACTCCATCCCAACAACGTTGTTTGTATCTGTTCTTTCCATATGTAAGAATCAACTCGAGATGTTGTTTAATATTTTCAACACAAACCATCCACGTCTAAATATACTTAGACACAAATGTTTAGCAATTTGCTTAATGTTCTATATTAGAAGAAAAGTCGCGACTTTCAAAGTGAAATCAGACACTGGTTTTAAATGGTGCATCATTTATCAGTATAACTAACAGGAGATTTTTTCAATACACGATTAAATGTGTAACAGTCACATCATTGAATGTAGCTTGTATTTAAAGTACAGCAGTTGTACCAAATTGTTATACTTTTTTGTCTTAGTATATTATGATTGCTTCCACACAGAAACGTATACTGTTACAAATTCAATATAACAGTTTAGTGCAGGTTTTTGGGGTTTTTTTTTTTTTACATTCCCTGAACAGTGCCAATGCAGGCGCGGGTTCAGGGGAAGGCACGGAGGGGTGCGCCCCTTTTTTTTTGTCGACGAAGAAAAACATACAAAAATAACACCTAATAATAAAAGCCTGTTCAAACACCTCTTACCATGTCCGGCGCCTGCCCCCTTCACAACGCTCTGGATCCGCGCCTGGGATGTGCCTTATTACAAGTTCACAGACAACGAGGTGTGTCAGGATGTTGATGACTCACGTCGAAGTGTGAGATCATAGAGACGAAATCCCAGACACGACGTAGCCTACAGACAATAATAATTACATGTAACAAGACAAGATCAGACCAGACAGGACAAGAACTCTATTCTAAAAAAAAACCTGCACTGACTGCAATTCAGAGAATATATATATGCAATCAATTTTTTTTTTTAAATAAGGAGAAAAAACCTTTTCTGGAGTGGTACTGGACACATAACAACTATTATTATCAATATTATATTTAACATCTATTAAACTCGGAGGACTGACCCTCCCACATAACTGTATTTGTACAAGTTAACGTAATAGTACCCCCCTCCCCCCTGTTGTCGGTGGAACCGTTTAATTTTTGCCAACAGCTGTTGAACATCCCTTACAAGTAAGTTACAGGCGTGAAGTTTCCTACATGATTTCTTTGGCCAACAACAGAGTCTCATATCATGATTGGCGAAGAGGGTGGGGTTGTTTTTTTGTTGTTTTTTTAATCAATGCGTATAGATCCATATATCTACTCTGCTATAGCATTTTCCATTAATTTATCGTATAAATTTTTTGTAGCTTTCACGTGTTTTCTTCAAAATATCTAAATATGATTGCCAGAATAATCCGGCTTGTTGCACTAAAGTAGTGCAAGTCGTGGGGGGGGGGGGGGGGGGGGGGGGGGGGGGTAGGTAGTAGGCGTGGCTTATTTTTGGGGGGGTTCATCGAGATATGAACGAAAAACAAAAGCACCTCTGGACCAATCAGATTGCCGTAAAGTGTATTATAGACGAGGCACTAGATAGAGGTTCATGGAATCCACCACTATTTAACCAAATGCACTTTCGACTCTGCATTGTGCACAGCTACAGTCATGTTCGCGCATAAAGAGTTAATTTGTCGTTCAGGGGTCAAATTCACTAAAATCTCGCAACTTTGCGATCTCGCAGTGCAATGCTAAAAGACTTACAAAGACGATGCTTTGTTGTCTTGCAGAGCCTAAGAGACCTTTATGAATTAGGTCTCAGATTTGCTGTCATACTGCACTTGTATATACAGTACAATTCATTTTATCACATATATGTTTTAGTTTTTACACTTCGCCTATTGCAAGGAGAACTGTCGCATATCCCCCCATCCCCCCCCCCCCATGTCCTTTCCGGATGTCGATGCTTCTCTCGTATGTGGTTGATGTTGCTATAATCAGGAAGTGGTTACGGTCCTGGGCCCCGTTGCACGAAGCGATCTTAGCACTACTATCACCGTAAATACCTACCATCGTCTCCTCCCGTTCCACGACGCGGCGGAGCTTACTATCGACGTAAATTACTGCGTAGATTTACAATAGGTACGAGGCAGTTGTAAGCCACTAACGTAGATGTCAAATGGCAGTTAGTTGATGATTTGATCATTTTCTAAGAAGGATACTAATTTTTTGTGTAAAAATGGATCTAATAAACTGACAAAGTTGCTTCATGGATGTCCGATACCAATGGATATATCCAAGATGTTCCGAAAAGTCGGTAACCAATTTATTATTGAACTAATTGCACTTCTTCGTAAAGACTATTTTAATCATTAAAGGGGAACTTGCGACTACCGTAAGGTTGCTTTGTGGAACGGCTGTAAAGTTTACGGTGCCAGTTGTAAAACTCACCTTAATTCACTACAATTAACCTTAGCTACAATTCTTTCGTGGAACGGGGTCCTGGCCCTCATTTACACTTTAGATCAGCTAAGCTAAGCTCTCTTAAGCTCTTTTAAACAACGTCGTATCGTCCTTACAAGGTTTTTTGCATTGCACTGCAAGATCGCAAAGTTCAGTTGTAAAAGTTTAAAGTGGCAGACCCTAGTTTAAACCCGTGACACTAACTAAATTTCGTTCATCTACAAACCTGTAACACATCTGGATAAAGTTACAACAGAGTAAAACAAGAGTCTGTGACGTTAAAACAGGGAAATATCCTTAACAATAGACCAGAGCTCGTCTCCATAACCATTATTTCTCAGAGGTACGTGCGTTTTTAAACATTATATGAAAAATGCATTTCGTGGTGTTTAGAAAAACCAGCATGACCAGAAACACTTAGGATGTATGAAAATCGATCTAAACAATAAAATCTAAGTAACGTTCGATTTCAGTGTCAAATACGCCGTAGTACACGCATTTAAAACGAAGGTCTATCACTTTAAGTGAATTAGACCCCCGCTCTGTCAATAATATGAAAGTCGGTGCAATAAGTTCGAATCCTCATTGGATCATTTCAGAAAATAACTATCAGCCAACTGAAAACACAATACCTGTCTAAATATTTCTCTCACTTCAAAGATGGGCTATATCTTTTAGTCTATATGTGATGCAAGTATTTCGGGTAGCATATGACCCCTGACCTCACAGTCAGCGACTAATTTAGCAGACGTGACCCCACAATCCCGATCTTCCCGACTTCCACGAATGACCTCCTTTGGTGGGCGTCAGACCTGGCGGACAAACTGATTCTAGGGTCATGTTTGCCACTCCCGAGAGTCAGTTGGACAAAAGTGGAAAAGAAAATGAGCATTAAAAGAATTCATTGTGGCCGTGTTTGTTTAACAAAGCAAGTATTTACCACGGAGACTTTGAGCGTTCTTGTCGCTTGATCCTCCTTTCCCCGGACCACGACGTGCTTCAACTAAACATACACTGGTAACACGGGCGTTGAAGAACCCGTGGTCACCTACGTTTGATGATGGGTATCTGTGGCATATTTACCGTATTGGTCATCTGCTAGTGGATGTGTAGGTACATACAACACACCCAATATAATATTGGTCGCTATCCGGTTACATAATTTTATTTATATTTTCTATCAGGTTATAAATAATTAATATTGGTGCATCTGTCACACATTATACTGGTCCACATACAGAACAGGGCCCCGTTCCACAAAGCAATCTTAGCCCTAAGATCACCTTAAGTGCATAGCTACCTTATGCACTAAGGTGATTTTAGTGCTAAGATCGCTTCGTGGAACGGGGCCCAAAAGGGTATATGTAAGTTACATTTTAATGGGTAATGGCAGGTGTGTGGCACAGATAGCCACAAGAGACAAGCACCTGTCGCGGTTGGAGAGACAAGGACTGGGATGTGGAGGCGGACAGCGAAAGAAGTTGAAAGATAGGAGGAGTTGCCAGACCGGGAAGAAATGAGATGAAATTCAAAGGAAAAAAAAAAAGTTACATTTTAAAGTATGATTGTAGTTGTTAACGATTCGTTCCCTTATGATGGGTAAGACATGTCAGAGAGCTGACTCTACAGAGTTCATCAGTGTGGTCGCTAGGCTGCCGAAATAAACTCGACAAGAAGAAACGAAAGACATGGAAATAAAGCTGCTGTGAGAAATGGTCAAGCAGGCGATATTAAACTTGTCAAACAGGAAATGTTTTATTTAACAACGCACTCAACACATTGTATTTACGGTCATATGGCGTCAGACATATGGTTAAGTACCACACAGATATTGAGAGAGGAAACCCGCTGTCGCCACTTCATGGGCTACTCTTTTCGATTAGCAGCAAGAGATCTTTTATATGCAACATCCCACAGACAGGATAGTACATACCACGGCCTTTGTTGCACCAGTTGTAGAGCACTGGCTGGAACGAGAAATAGCCCAATGGGTCCACCGACGGGGATCGATCCCAGACCGACTGCGCGTCAAGCGAACGCTTTACCACTGGGCTACGTCCCGCCCCCTTGTCAAGTTGAGCAGAATTTACAAAAAGAAATTATCGTGAGTTTAGAGGCGGGATTTAGCGCAGTCGTGAGGCGCATGCGTCGCAGGATCGAACCACCTCGGTGAATCCATTCAACTGATTGGGTGTTTCTCGTTCCATCTAGTGCACCACAATTGGTCAAAGACCGTGGTATGGGCTTTCTTGTCTGTGGGAAAGTGCATATAGAAGATCCCTTACTGCATTAGAAAAAATGTAGCGGGTTTCCTCTCATGACTACGTGTCAGAATTACCAACTGTTTGACATCCAATAGCCGATGATTAATTAATTAATGTGCTCTAGCGTTAAACAAAACAAACTTTTTTATCGCAAGTTTATGTTAGAATGAATGAATGAATAAATAAATTAATTAGGTTTAACGACGCCATCACCATAAACAACAACAACAACAACAACAACAACAACAAAACAAAACAAAAAAACTACCCAACCATCAACTATTAGGCGTCAAACAATGGTAAGCAATGATCAACATTAATAAAAACAATTCTAAAATTATCAACAAAACATAGTGTGAACGTCTGTAAAAATAGTCAAATTCAAGAAAGACTCAATGATGCATACCAACATAAAATATTAAAAATAAACTCGTCGAAAAGACAAAAACAACCGTTATAGTGAAACCATCAGAACTGTATACGGAGCTGTGGGAAACCAACACTACAGCGAACTATCAAACGAAAAACATGTACAGGTTTGAGAATATTATCACAGATGCTACTTTTAAAAATTTTACGAGATTTCTGATACTGGAGAAAGTGTGCTGAATTCGCCAATCTCAAGAAAAATCACATATATCAGGTACAGCGGAAACAAGTAGACATGGGGGTGACGGGGTGCTGGGCTGACTGAGATCGAGGGCGCAAAGCAAAGTTTCTAGTGGGTTCGGAGATATGCTACCTCGTAAACACATTAACAACTAAATGTTCTGAACAGCAATTTCCTGCATACTACAAGTAAGATTCATACCTGTGTTAAGATTTACTACCAATAATATTTGTGATTCAGAATTATTATGGGGGGGGGGGAGGGAGGGGGGGGTGCTAGAGCTCCCAGGCTCCCTGCTCTTCCGTGCGTGTATAATGTTGTTAAATATAATAAAGATCTTGTTTAATACGAGGGCGGCACGTAACTCAGTGGTACAGCGCTCGCTTGATGCGCGGTCGGTCTGGGATCGATCCCCGTCGGGGGGGGGGGGGGGGGGGGGGGGGCATTGGGCTATTTCTCGTCACAGCCAGTGCACCACGACTGGTATATCAAAGGCCCTTGGTATGTGCTATCATGTCTGTGGGATGGTGCATATAAAAGATCCTTTGCTGCCAATCGAAAGGAGTAGCCCATGAAGTAGCGACAGCGGGTTTCCTCCTTCAATATCTGTGTGGTCTTTAACTATATGTCTGACGCCATATAACCGTAATTAAAATGTGTTGAGTGCGTCGTTAAATAAAACATTTCTTTCTTTCTTTCTTTCTTTCTTTCTTCTTTGTTTAATACATTTTAATGGAAGACAAAATCGATTCTACGTCAAAATTTAGAATTACGCAATCTTTTCCTAGCATTATTAATAGTGCCATTATTGTATTCTTGGCTTCCGTGAGCATTTTCTCGTTATCATCAGCCAATTTACCATTTGTTAAAAATACCCTGACTCATTTCTTGCCATCTGAATTATTTCGAGCCAAAGGGCGGGTACGGTGCAATACGTGGTAACGATCAGTGCTATACATCTGAGTTGTAACGAGTATGTTAACGAGTTTGGCTACACACCAGATGGAGTCAAAAAGACAAGAACATGCTGTATTCATTAGAACTAATTGTGTTCGCACCGCATGCTATAGTTCCATATTATAGATAATATCTTGATATATCGCCTATAGTGACGTCACACGTGCCGCCACGTGTTGCGATCTCTTCTGATCGAGACTAATTACAAAGCGTAACGTCCGTTTGGAGAGCGTTTTGTTTAGAGAGTTTTATTGTTAGGAATTGGATCGAGAGTCGCAGACTGTTTTATCTAGACAGTTCTGTTTAACTGAAACGATGGGTAAAGATTGTTCTGTGACAGTGGTATTCTTTGCTTGTCACAGAAATCACTTGATGAAACTCACATCTTAATGGGACTTAGCTCAAGTGTTCTGTGGCGTTATTATGAAACCTCTCAAAACCGCCCCCTCTGTATACCAGAATTCCCTCAACACCGGACGTTTTTTTACGGTCCCTTTTTAAATATCTATACATAAGAGAACCTCTCTAAACCGGATACCTTTTAAAACCGGACTTTTTTACTTGATACGGAGTGTGTCCGGTTTAGAGGAGTTTGACTGTATAATAGAATAACGCCAGAGGACGCTCGGGCTGAATGGAACAGTGTGATTATGTACCAGACTCCACTCGAACCCAAGCACAGAAAGACTGTGTGGTTTTCTAGTTTAAGGCCTGTGATTATAAACGTTTTAAATCCAGGCTCAAGACTTTAGCTTCAAGCTGTTTGTATGGGCAAGACTTTATTAAAGTCTTCAGTGTAGACTTTAAAGTTTTATAAGCACGAGACCGGATATTCTAAAGAATATGTCAACAGATCTGCCATAAGTATCAGAAACAGAGCGGCCAAAGTGGTAAGAATATGCGTTGTTTCCCCCCCCCCCCCCCCCCCCCCGCAAATTAAAAAAAAAATCAAATGTTTGACATCCAAAAGCCGATGCTTAAGAAATCAAAGTGCTCTGGTGGTGTCTTTAAACAAAACAATCTTTAACTTTATCCTACGTCTGTCTGAAAGAGGACTGCCACTTTCAGATCACAGGCAATTTGGACAGCCATTAGTGTTATAGGCGACCTGAACGACAAAACAGTTAGCAGAATCGTATCTCTGCACAAGGCAGTCAAAAGGATGTTTTGACAATATTGTGACTGTTCCTATGAAGCACTATCAGGTACACTGTCTATAGGGGGACTGCCACTTATCAGAACAATCGCATCATTCCCACTTTGTCGGAGGACTGTCACTCCCAAGATTGATCTGACAAACCGAAATCTGCACAAGACAGAGCTCAAGGGATATTTTAACAGTTGTGTAAGGGGAAACAACTCATATAAATTATGGGAGACAACTTTTGTTGTAGATAATTCATTATTAGGACACTACTGGTAAAAAAAACACAATGCTGAAAGATGTGACGATATATAACGTTCTTCCTTAAACAAACCGTGAAAGAAACAAGAGTTTTAAAGGGACATTCCCGAGTTTGCTGCAAATTTAAAAGATATTATCGACTAACAGAGACTTTTTAACGATTGTAATTACGTATCAAATATATTTTTGTGCATAAAATATTAGTGACTGTATATTAAACGTGTTTCGGATCGTTCTAATATTTGTACTAGGTTAAATTTCATTTTATTTCCTTAAATATATATTTTTTCGTACGTACGAAATTATTTGAAGACAAAATCCTGTTCGGGCTTCTTACAAATATTAAGACGGCCAGAAACACACTGAAGATACAAACACTGATATTCTAAACAAGAAAATATATTTAATATGCAAGTTTAATCATAGAAATATTTTATTAGTGGGAAACATCTTACAGTACAGCAAACTCAGGAATGTCCCTTTAAAACAGCCTCAAGCAATGGCATGCTAATACCAAAAGTACACCGCCTGTAACCAGGCCTATTGCATTAATAAGCAATGAGGGGAATATGCTGAGAGACAAATAGCTTTGCTCACAAGTTTTTACCCTAGCCAAATCTCTTCCTTGGACTTTTCTTATTTTATGTAGCATTATCACGTTAAGACAGTAGACAGATACTGGCTAATTACAGGACCCGCGGTATGTAATTAAAGGGAGGGGATGGGGTACTGTCAGTGCAGTGATGTAGGGGATGGAAATTACAAGCGGTTTTTTAGGGCTAGACCGTGTCTGGTGTTTCAGAGGCATGCTCTCCCGACATCATTTTGAATTCCAAATATTAAAATACTGCATTCCCAGCCTTCTGAGCAAGTAACAGGGAAAATGAGGGAGGGGAGGAGGTGGGGGTGGCAAGGGGCATGGCTTCCACCCTCCCCCCCCCCCCCCCCCGTTCTACATGCCTTGAATTACAACAATCTAATTAAAATTAGCTCCACTATTACATGTGAATCTAACAGCAGCCCGTTGGAGCTCATGTCCAGTTGACCTTTCATTCGACCAATCAAAACCTTACTTGCAAAATCATTCCAGTGATTTGAAAAGAATTTGAAAACATTCGGGATTATGCCGAGGGTATACGAAATGATTCGGATGAATTACGAAGTATGCCAGAAACTAATTTCAATATAAACCTTTATATAATATTCGTTTCAAGACAAAAAAAAACACCCTGTGATGGCATAGCCATAAAATCTATTTATACTAGTATACAATCCAGAGTTTATTATTGCACTTTCCCCCCTGTTTTTTCAATGTTGAAATAGACCAACAAGTTCGCCTATTGCATAAATAGTCTCACCCGATATGTGTAGAATTTGTATGCTCCTGATGATGATAACTAGTTTAACGTGCCCATATACCACTAGAGTTTCGAACACGCCCATCCCGAGTCCGACCTCCGATAAGATCGGTGGCCTGACTCGGGATGGGGGGGGGGGGGGGGGGGGGGTAGTGTTGAAAATGGGCAGAATTTTGAAAATAGCAATTAGTAAAAAGGTTAATACAATAATTTTTAAAAAATAAGAAAAACATTACAAGCCAAAACATTTTTTTAAAATTGACTGCTCGGCCGAATATTTATATAATTTGGAGCATTTTAGAAGGACAGTCCAAAAATAAATAAGAGAAAGAAGAGAGGATCGGACTATTTAATAATATTTTTTGAAAAGAGTAATTTCGACATAAAATTTTGAACGAAGGTCTAAATGTTTAAAGTCCAATCTATATGTCCACGTGAGTGGCCTCGTTAAGGCCGTTAGGGTGTGGAGGTTGGCCTACGGCGAACTGATGTGCGGAGAACCGGCAAAGGCGGGGATGAAGTGCTTCCATCTCTGGTCGGCGAGGATGGTTATAACACTCGGGTAGTCGTTGCCGAAAAGGGCCTTGACGATCCTGTGGATGGTATGGCTATCCATCTCTCTAACTAGGACCGCTTGTCGGTAGACTCCTTCTCGGCGCTGAGTTAGTACCAACCCCGTCTTGCCGGCTGTAGACTTGATGGTGTGTAGCTCGTAAGCGCTTCCATCAGGCAATTGTTTCAGCTCTGGTTCCACTAGTCCGCCCATCAGTAATGCCGGATCCGAGGTGTCCCCCTGCACGAACTTCAGGAAGCCGGACCTGATTTTCCCGATCTGAACTTTCCAGACGGCTTCCGAGTCGGAGGGGGACGGTGCCTGTGAAGGCGGAGGCCTTGCCTTGTCAGGCTGAGCGACGGCCTTCCTCTTCGCAACGGCTCCTGCCCGGACCGCCGCCTTCCGAACTGGCAAGACTGGTGACAGTGGCCAGTTACGTGTAGGCGGTGGCGTAGAGGGAGATGGAGGTCCGTCTGCGGGCGTCTCGCACATCGGCGCGTTGAGAGCATCCCTCGGTGTTGACGGCGGGTCCGGATGAGCTGGTCCTTTCGTCTTGGGCCGAGCCGGGGGCGGCGACGCAGAAGGAACCGCCGCTGGCGCTTGAGCCGCCAGTTTTGTTCCCCTCTGAGTCGCTCCTGGCGCACGTTTCTTCTTCCTCCGTCCTCTTCCCTTCCTCTTCTGCGAGTCCGAGTCGCCGTACACCAAAGTCACGGTTGCCCGTGACCCGGTGTACGCGACGCGAAATTCTAGCAGCGATCCAAAGCTTGCAATCAAGCCCCCCAGGTGTGTGTGTGTGGGGGGGGGGGGGGGGGGGGGGACAAGTCGAGAGCACAGGCGACAGCGTCCAGCTTCATCGAGAGTTAGCTTGGAAGTGTATGCTCCTGAATAACGTTATAAAAGGCGAAGTGTAATTGGTCGATATTTAAATTGTTATTTATAGATGAAATTTCACCTGGACATGGGAGTCCACGCAATGCTGTTAGAACTACTGGTAGACCAGTAGAGCTAATTTTAATCAGATTGGAATTACAACCGGTTTTTTTATATCAGTATTGTTAATGAATTTGCGCTTACACTGCGGTAATTCGATATTACTATTACACCACTGCCTCCTTCCAATCAAATAGCCTACATTTAGTTACTGCCTTGATCATTTCCCAATTGTTCAAACGCTAGCTTTACAAATGTTTAAAGGGACATTCCTGAGTTTGTTGTATTGTAAGATGTTTCCGACTTAATAAAATAGTTCTACGATTAAAGTTGCATATTAAATATATTTTCTTGTTTAGAATATCAGTGTTTGTATATTCAATGTGTTTCTGGTCGTTTTAATATTTGGAAGAAGCCCAAATTGGACCTAGTACAAATATTAGAACGATCAGAAACACGTTTAATATATAGCCACTAATATTTTATGCAGAAAAATATATTTGATATGTAATTACAATCGTTAAAAAGTATCTGTTATTCGCTAACATCTAAAAAATTGCAGCAAACTCAGGAATGTCCCTTTAAGAGAAATGTTCAAAATCAGATGTTAAACCAGTACAAATTACGAATGAAGAAAGCAACTGAAACTTGATTTAGAACATAATACAAGGCATCGCCCATAATGAAATCCTGTTTTATTATTCAAATTTATTCAGCAGAACAAAAATAAGCCCTGCTTTGAACTACACACAGTTCTTTGAAAGTAATATATGTCTTTGATATGGGTATATCTGTTGCACAAATCAACAGTATCCGAGATATGGTGAGTCGAATGAACTCGGACCTTGATGTGTAGAACAGACGAGAGGATAATTTGCCGCAATTCCGCACGAGCGCACGTGCGGTAAGCCACCATGTTCGATTCTTTTCAATCAATCTGAGACGATTGAGGTGGTCACGTGATTCAATATGTCTGACTTAACAGTCGTGACAACACTTCGAAGTGTCTGTCTCGCTCGAACGTGATGTTCTTTATTTTTTCTAACAGTCTTTCTTTTTCTTCTTCTTCATTTCTCTGATCTTGACATGGGATCAGAATAAGTTATATTGTTATGCGTTCGTTTTATCTTCGGTCGGTAAACTCGTGACCAACCAATTTCATTGCAAAGAGTATTGGCCAAAATTATATACAGATCTGTTAAACAAAGAAAGTCAATTAGAACTATCACAAAACAATAACAACAACAGATTGTTTAAAATACAAATGAACAAACACGACCCTGCTGTTCCATCCTATTTCTATGAAGGTGATAGAAGGCAACAGATTCTACATAGCCGACTCCGTTTAGGTACCAGTGATTTGAATGGTCACAAATTTGTACGACATGTGACAGATACCCTTTCTTGTATTTGTGGCCATCCAGTTGAAGATGCTGAACATTTGTTTATGTTTTTGTCCAACATACACTGCAGCTCGCAATACCCATTTACTGAACTATTATAATCTCAAGTGTCATGCTTTACTATTTGGAGATTCAAAATTTAAGTGTCCAAGATAATATCTCTATATTTAAATCTGTTCAGAATTTTCTTATTAATAGTAAGCGTTTCGAGATCAATTAACCATTTAACCATTCTGTTTGTTATTTATTCCGTTTCTTCAACACTTTCCTCTCTTCTATCCCCCCTCTTCTATTCCCCCTCCCCTCTCCCAACTATCCGTGTTATCTTTATTGTAATATTGTTCTAGCCATCTTGATGTATAACATGTATATTTGTTAAATGTAGGGAGAGGCCTTAATATAGGCACTTGCCTGTTGGCCAATCCCAAATTTGATCTGCGAATAAATATTGTTTAAACCAACAGCAACAACTCAAAGTAACAACACCACCAAGCTCTAAAACATTGATTTATTTGTCATCAAACTTTAACTCTATAATGTTTTTTTAATCGACCTAATACTATAGGTTGGTTGATCAATCACTCTTTTATAGTTTAAAATATGCTGAGAATTCGTCAAACTCATCCATTATTCATTTCCTTTCCAATCCGCCAACATCCAACGACCACTCCCACCCCCACCCTCACCCCCACGAAACATCCTGGCTACGGACGTATTCTCGTCTCTTTCCGATACCCGAAACTAGAAAACACTTAGGTCGTGTTTCTGACGACAAATCCGCTGTCAGCGCTAAGTGGCAGTACTCGAGCGGTCCGTGCAAAAACTGACCTCAGCGGTGTGGACTTCTAAATTTACGACGGTCCGTATTTTCGTAGAAAAAGTTTCTCCCGTATTTACCTAGCTTGTTAAGTGGACCGGAGAAAGGAAAAACAATGAATGAAATGTAGTAAAGTGTTCGTTTACAGTCCACCGATTTCCGTTCTTTAATTATCGGCGTCTAATTACAAGCGAGCGAGTCCGTGAGACCAATGACCAAGGGAGATTGGTAGGGAAGTGTTTCCTGTACAACTCAGGAAGGCAGTCATTCGAACAATGCAATAAGTACACACTATTACCCAGTATTTGTCGTTGTTGTCTTTTTATCTCGGGTTCTTTTCAAGTGCGATACTAGTTAGGAGATCTAGTGTTTTCATGTTATTTGTTGTAAATTCATTCATTCATTCATTCATTTCGTTTCCTTTTATTATATCAGAAATATGTGTTTTGTGTTGTTGTTGTTGTTGTTGAGAGAGGGGAAAAGAGAGAGAGAGAGAGAGAGAGAGAGAGAGAGAGAGAGAGAGAGAGAGAGAGAGAGAGAGAGAGACAGAGAGAGAGAGAGAGACAGAGACAGACAGAAAGCCAGACAGACAGAGACAGAGAGAGACAGATACAGATATAGAGTGAGAGACGGGGAGAGAGAAAAACAGAGCGAAAGAGGGGGGGGAGACAGACAGACAGACAGACAGACAGAGACAGAGACAGATACAGATATGGAGTGAGAGACGGGGAGAAAGAAAAACAGAAAAACAAATATGTGTTGTTGAGAGAGAGAGACAGAGAGAGAGAGAGAGAGAGAGAGAGAGAGAGAGAGAGAGAGAGAGAGAGAGAGAGAGAGAGAGAGAGAGAGGGAGGTATATCTCCGCCTTTTCAGCTTTATATGTACGACTGCACAAACGGAAACTAGTAATTTTGCTTCTCAGAAGTGCTTTCGGTTAATCAAATGGCACATAATTTATGACTATAACTTCGATTCAGATGAAGTTTTTGAAATCGTATCAATAGGGAAAATAATAATAATAACATATATAATTAATAACAAGACGAAGAAGAAAAAGAAGGGGGAAAAAAAGAAGATTTAGAAGAAGAAAAAGATCAAATTAAATTTTGAAATACCTTTTCCGTATTGTGTTTTAGTTACGAAAGAATATAACTTAGCCGTATGTTTGTTGTTATTTTAAAGGTTTATTTCCGTAAAAATATAAACAGTTAGGAGGAATATGAATACGTGTGTTTCCAATAAAAACAGGAAACAAATGTATTAGGTGAAGATTGTTTTCACAAACCAGACTCTGTTCTATATTTAAAACTTTAGATTTTTTTTATATCGTTTTTTTTCCTCTCCTTTTTTCCTCTTGTTTTCTTTCTTATCGTTTTAGTGGCATGTGCGAGACGTTTCACTTATCGGCATGACGTCATCTAACAGCTGAATTTTAGAATCGCACTGGATGGTGTGTACAGATATGGAATATTAAAGCTATTACACGTGATGGCGACACTAATGTTTGTGCTTATAAAATCTGCCTGAGATTCAAACACGCTGTACTGAGCACGCGAATCAGCTTCTAGGGTTGTCTTTTTAGCACAGGGGTTAATAATGTGAGAGGGACAAGCAAGGGGTCTTTTATAGGCATGTTCTTCAGTCAGGACAGCACATACCACAATATCTGAATTAGCCGTAATTTGTTGTTGAGAGCGGGATTTAACTCATTCTATAGAGTGTTAGGGTTGGTTCCAACCACTGCCCCTTGACTGGTATCTTATATTAAAGGTCGTGGGATGTCCTGTCCTATTAACTCGGCGTTCTAGGTGATCTGAGCAATAAAACAATTATCAAAATCGTGTCTCTATACAAGGCAGAAACAAAATGATGTTTTGACAAGGTCGTAATTGTTCCTATGAATCACTCTCAAATGCACTGTGTGTAGAAGGACTGCTACTTCTCAGTACACAACGTATCTTCTCAAATCAAAACTTGCACAATACAGAGTTCAGTGGATATTTATACAGTAGTGATGGTATGATACAATAACTAATAAATCACTGTTGGTACACCGACAAGTTGTATTTCAGCATGTTATATAATTGTAAATATGATATTTATTCCCCTATTTGTGAAAACGGTAAATACATTTAACTTCAGCCGTTTAACTTCACGAAACATGTTCATACCCACAGACAGAAAATTGTTTTACACTCTTGATTTCTAAAACATTATTTAATATTAATATTAATGTATGCATGTGCACACACAAACACACGCGCACGCACACACATACACACATACATAAATATATATTGGGGTGGGGGTTAAATGCTCTTTACGGATCTAATTGAGACAGGATGTTGTCACGTGACCATGATTATGGCGTAACAGAAGAAGGCCGGATCACGGCGTTATTGTTTGGTGGATGTTAATTAGTATTGGTTATCACGCGGTAATGCACTTTGGATCAGTGGAAGGCGCTTCAAGAATGCGTTCCTCTACTTGTTCGCAGCTTACATGTCACGGTCACCCATAAGCAGACACACGTCTTGTTAGAAATTAAACTCCTATTACTTGGGTCGTAACTGGACTAAAATAACTGTTCCAGCGAAGAAATAAAACTTCAGTGCACAGTAATATAGTTGTTTTTTCCCCATCTAGACCAAAACGCCAATTTTAAATTTCAAAGTGCAGTTTTTGTGTTTTTATTTTGCAGTGGACAACTCCCTCATGCCATCTCATGCCTATATATCGACGGAAGATGCCAGCAATTCGAGGCGGAAACAGCCTTAGCTTTAGCTATCAGAGAGAGAGAGAGAGAGAGAGAGAGAGAGAGAGAGAGAGAGAGAGAGAGAGAGAGAGAGAGAGAGAGAGAGAGAGAGAGAGAGAGAGAGAGAGAGAGAGAGAGAGAGAGAGAGAGAGAATAAGTGTGTGTGTGTGTGTGTGTTAGCAATTTAGAATATTAAATTTGATAATCAACTTAAAGAATTATGATCTACATTCTTGTGAACGTTCCTGATAATTAGTCGGAGTAACATAAAACAACAAAATATTCAATTAAATCCTTATTTTAATGCCTTTCAACTTGATTGCAGGGAAACACGTACTCTGCCCTTTCATATTTGGAGAGGCCAACGAACCCTGCGAACTCCCGTTTCCGACGCCTATGTCCCGCTTGCTAGATATGAGATTGACCCTAATGACAACATTGCAGACGACGCGTCGTGCATGTTTACATTTCTTATTGTCCGCATTCCTCATTATTCAACTGCATATTGTAAAGTACAATAAATATTAACAACAACAAAAACCACCACATCATAACAACAATAACCAAAAGCTAAACAAAAACAACCAAACCCAAGTTTATTGTGTTATCCCTGACATTGCTATGTTTGTGATCTGGGACAATAAACATATTTTTAAAATATATATATATATACAGGTTTTCTGGTATTAGTCATTAGATGAAGTATTATCTTTATAATAATCGGACAATTCGTCAAATGTGACCATTATGACGTTATCTAAATAGTTACGCGTAGATACATGTGTGGGCATATAAGATACGTAATATCTAACATAAGTGAAGTATTATATTAAAACCAGGTTTAAGAGAAATTTAAACATCATCTTTTCCAAATATTAAAATTTACACTTAAAAGCATATTGTCACAGACCACAGACCTATTAAATGGCCTAACAAAGTATTACCTAAAAATATATAATTTCGATTTGTCCTTAAATCATAGTAAATGTACTTTATTCAACCATCTACGTATTCACCATACTCCACTTATTAATAGTATTTCGTAAAAATAATTGAATTATGGCAATGGTCTATAATCCAAAAACTAATTTTGTCAACAGGGTTGACATGGATTTCACTCCATCGTGGTTCAGTTAATGGTGATGCGATAGCTAGATTTGGTTTCCAAATATTAATTTAATTTTTATTTATTATCCATTTTTAGAGAAATAAGGTTCTTAAATCTGTGACAGTATGCCTTTAATAATAACTATAGTTCGTTTGCGACAAAAGGGAACCAGTGAACTGGCACATAACTCTATACTTCATACTACTAACCTCGGTGGATCCATTCAGCTGATTAGGTCAATGGCCGTGGTATGTCTTTTCCTGTCTGTGGGAATGTGCATAATAAGATCTTTCGCTGCTAATGGAAAAATGTAACGGGTTTCTTCTGGTGACTACGAGCCAGAATTACCAAATGTTTGACATTCAGTATAACCGACGATTACTTAATCGGTGTGCTCTAGTGGTGTCGTTAAAGAAAAACAAAATTTAACTTTCATAATTCTAACACTCATATAAAAATATTATTAAGTTTCAAATCCATACTAACTTTAAATTTTAGGTTTTTTTACTAAACCGATTTACGGAATGAAAAACGTTTCTGAACGAATTACCATCAAATTGTTTAGAAGGAAGGAAGGAAATGTTTTATTTAACAATGCACTAAACACATTTTATTTACGGTTGTATGGCGTCAGACATATGGTTAAGGACCACACAAATATTGAGAGAGGAAACCCGCTGTCGCCACTTCATGGGCTACTTTTTTCGATTAGCAGCACGGGATCTTTTATATGCACCATCCCATAGACAGGATAGTACATACCACGGCCTTTGTTACACCAGTTATGGACCACTGGCTGGAAAGAGAAATAGCCCAATGGGTCCACCGACGGGGATCGATCCCAGACCGACCGCGCATCAAGCGAACGCTTTACCACTGGGCTACGTCTCGCCCCCTCAAATTGTTTAGATTACAGCTTTTTTCTAATACAGGGGCGACGACAAAATACTGCACCTACATTGTTACTGAAGTAATCGGTAATGCTGTTCACGGAGTCTAAAGGTAGAATTGTGGATGCTTTACCATGTCTGTTCCATCTACTGCCTTAACCCATGTATCAAACAGGCAGATTTTATCAATGCATTTTGATGGTAATTTGTAAAGAAACTTTTTTTTTATATTTACACTGAGATTTGTTTTTGAATTGGTATTAGTTTAAAACTTACTGATATGTGTTGATATGCATATTAATGTTATTCATAGATTCCAATTAATCAGTTCCCTTTTGACACAAACGAACTATATACCATATCTTGCCAAAAGAAAAACAACATACACGAAAATTTAACTGCAAACGAATAAGAAAGACATACAATACATCGTTGAGTGGTTTTTCTTTGAAAATTTCTTGAAAAGCATCCATCTGGCAACAAGCAAGCAAAAAAAGAAAAAAGAAGAAAAAGAAAAAAGGGAAAAAAGTTATATCTGCTACATTTCCTTACATGTCGCTGCAGCAATAACTAGAGTTTTTAAAACGATTTGACGTTCATCGTCTGCGGGGTGCTAATTCCCAGGCGGTAAATCGTAACTCGTCGTGGAACAGACGCTAAACAACTTTGATCGGCCTCTACAGCCCTATTTCGGAACGGTGCTATGTCAATAAAAGGGGCAATTTAGTAGCAGAAGAGGTTTATTGCATCACGAAGTCGAGAGAGCAAATTTCTAGGATTATTTCAGCCAATAAAATGGAATATTATGGAGCCAGTATTTTGAGAATGTCAGTCTGTAGACTCGTAGACGTATGAGACGAAACGGTTGGTCAGTGATGGTGGTGGTGGTGGTGGTGGGTGGGGTGGTGTTTAGATCACCACCACAACAACCACTACCCGCATCTCATATAGAATCTTCACCACCATCAATGCATCATTATCATCATTATAGCCATAACCACCATTATCATCATCATAGCCATGACAACCATTATCATCATCATAGCCATGACCACCATTATCATCATCATAGCCATGACCACCATTATTATCATAGCCATGACCATCATTAACATCATCATAGCCATGACCACCATTATCATCATCATAGCCATGACCACCATTATCATTATCATAGCCATGACCACCATTATCATCATAGCCATGACCATCATTATCATTATCATAGCCATGACCATCATTATTATCATAGCCATGACCATCATTATCATCATAGCCATGACCATCATTATCATCATAGCCATGACCATCATTATCATCATCATAGCCATGACCATCATTATCATCATCATAGCCATGACCATCATTATCATCATTATAGCCATGACCACTATTATCATCATTATAGCCATGACCACCATTATTATCATTATAGCCATGGCCACTATTATCATCATTATAGCCATGACCATCATTATCATCATCATAGCCATGATCACCATTATCATCATCATAGCCATGACCACCATTACCATCATTATAGCCATGACCACCATTATCATCATCATAGCCATGACCACCATTAACATCATCATAGCCATGACCACCATTATCATCATCATAGCCATGACCACCATTATCATCATCATAGCCATGACCACCATTATAATTATTATCACCACCCCCATCACAATCATCATTAGTCCAAATCGTGTTATTGCCAATTTATTGGGTCCGCCTTGGATTACATCATCATCATCACTATTTTCATCACCATCATCATTACCATTATCATCACTACCATTATAATATATCATTATTACTCGCAAAAACCACCACCACCATCATCATCATGACCACCATTACCACCATCATCATTACCACTATCTACACCACCACCATCATCATCGCCCTCACCATCACAACCACCATCATCATTACCACCACCACCACCACCATCATCACCACCACCACCATTATCATTACCACCACCATCATCATCATTATCAACCTCACCATCACAACCACAACCATTATCATCATCATTACAATTATCACCACACCACCTGGACCATCCATAATCACACAACCATCATGTGCGTGATCACACCAAACACCGCCACCATGAATTACTACCTGACGTAATCATCCATGTGATAAAATCCCAAGCCATTTGTTGCTATTTTCTCGTTCCAGCCAGTGCTCTACAACTGGTATATCAAAGGTGGCCGTTGGTATGTGTGTGTATGCTGTCTGGTTGGATGTGGTGCCATATAAAAAAGAGTCCTTCGCGTTCTACTGTAAGTTGAAAAATTGTAGCCGTGTTTTCCTTTCTTCTAAGGACGTATATGTTAAATTACGACTAAATGTTTGATCATCCATAGAGTTGATGTGCTCCCAGTGGTTCGTCGTTAAACAAACAATTTTTTTACTTTAAAAATCTAATGGTTGGGTGGTAACGCGCCAGAACGCTTTCTGACTGAATAGAAGGAGGGCAGTGGGCATGGCTACGCCAGAGTTCGTCTAGCTGGGTGGACTGCATTACATGTTTAACGGGGTAATAGCCTTCTAAGCACTTGTGTGGAATTTTTGTTGTTGGTTGTTTTAAAGTAGTTTGCTTTTAGTTTAATTGATTTATTATATTAGTTGGCTATTGGATGTTAACACAGTTGGTATTCCTTCAGTGAAAACTCACTGGTATAATGCACTTTCCACAGACAGGACAGCACCTACTACGGCACTTTGGTCATACCAGTGCCGTGAGGCACTGGCTTGGGACAGAAAAAAAAAAGAACAAGAATCACGTATTACCTGGGTCTTTTTTTAGTGTCGTAGCGTGGTCACCCCCAACTGTACATGTACCGTCCTGGAAGTGGTCAGAGATCAGACAAGTTTTCGGTCACACAGCACGTTACCCTTTCAAACAGCAGGCCTGTAGGAACCGTGGTGCCCGGGTCGTGTTGGGGAGGGGAGTGGATGGGAGGGGAGGTGAGGAAAAGGGGCACTTTACGAAAATGTACGGGCTTTTTGTCTTAGATTTTGTTTTTTGTCTTACTCTATATAAATAAATATTAAAATGTTACTTGTGTTTCCCCCCTCCCCACTAGAGACTGTGCCGCCTGACAAGATATAACTGTGCCCCTCTCCAGATACTGTTCTTACGAGCCTGCAAACAGCCCATCAAAACAGGTGATGTTGGAAATCTTACTTTCAGCAGAACAAGACTAATACACAACACTGTGCAGTGCCGATAAAGGTGAATCTGCTGATGTACTAGTGTAGTCCCGGGCTGAACATACGACCAGCCGATAAATAAATCTACACACGTGGGTTCACTGCTGCCATCTATCCAGTCTGTCAGTAGCTCTATTATCACCGACTTAATCTCCCAGTGTCTTCCCAATCACTCGCCCAGCGCCGACCAGTCAGCTTCGACTTTCGCCGTATACCCTGTTGTTATTGTTGTTACGTCCTGGCACCCCCGTACGCTATAATAGCGTAGTCCACACAAAACGCAGTAACATCGGGGGCTTTCCCAGATGTCGGCGCGAGACGGTGCTGATCGGGATTAGTACGAGAATGGGCGATCTCACGCCGGTTTGCTAGGTTAGAGTATCGGATTTGACGATCGGCGAAGGAAAAAAAAAAAACGAAAAAGGAAAGAAAAACCCCTACTGATGCAACTCGACCGCAAATACACGCCAGCCAATGTTTTTGGGTGACATAAAATGTTGTGGATTTAAAGGGATACAGTATGCGAAGACTGGTGTCCGTGGCGGGAAGAAACCCGCCCGTGCAGTGCCTAGTTTTGTGGATTACGTTGATGCACCTGATTCCTGCAGGAGCAGAGTTCGTCTTTCCGAATCGCAGACAAGGTAAGTAAGAAAGGTGAGCGCTCACCTGTATCCGACACCTACTGGCGCTCATACATTCATAAACGTTAACAATTACCCCCACTCGTATATAATGAATGAAAGCCGCAGACCCATGACGTCACGGGCCCCATTCATGAAATAATAATTATATTTGATAACCTGATGCTTTGCTGGTTAAGTAAGTCAAGTTACGGTTAGATTATTTATTGGGAGCGGGTATGTCGTGCGGGTTTTTATACTCTTTGATGAGATTAATTTACCGTGTTAACTCTGCTCTCTCTCTCTCTCCCTCTGTCTCCCTCCCCCTCTCTCTGTCTCGCTCCCTCTCGGCCCCCTCCCCACCCCACCCTCTCTCTCTCCCATTCTCTTGCTCTCTCCTCTCTCTCTCTCTCTCTCTCCTCTCTCTCTCATCTCTCTCTCTCTCCTTCCTCTGTCTCCGTGTGTGTCTTTCCATGTCTGCTGGCTGGGGGTTTGTTCTGTCGTGTCGGCCTGTCTGTCTTTCTGGTGCCCTGTCCTGTCTCTGTCTCTGTCCTCTGTCTATCTCATCCCTCCTCCTCTCCCCCCCCCCTCGCCTCCTCTCCCCCTCATCCTCTCTCTCTCTCTCTCTCTCTCTCTCCTTCCTCTCTCCTCTCCCCTCTCCTCCCCTCTCCCCTCTCAATCCCTCTCTCCCTCTCTCCTCTCTCTCTCTCCTCTCACTCTCTCCTCTCTCTCCCCCATCTCCCCCTCTCCCTCTTTCTGTCTCTTTGAGTGTCTTCTGTCCTGCTGTTGCTGTCTCTGTGGTGTGTGTGTCGCTTCCTTCTCTCTGTGTCTCTGCCTGTCTCCTCTCTCTCTCCTCTCTCCCTGTCCCCCCCCCTCCCCCCCTTCTCTCCTTCCTCTCTCCTCCTCTTCTCCCCCCCTCCTCCCTTCTCCCTCTCCGTCTCCCTTTTCGTCTCTCTCTCTCTCTCTCTTCTCTCTCCTTCTCCTCCTCTCGCCTCCTCATCCTCTCCCTTCTCTCTCTCTCTCCCCCTGTCCTCAACGACTGAAAACGCCCCCACTAAGAAAATGTTTCATAATTTTCTTGTCAAGGAAATTAAAATCCTTCTGACTATTTCTTCTTGAAATCCCTCTATTGACTTAAAAAATAGTCGCATTCCCGCTTTCATACACCCCCGTTAGCGTCGTGCGGTCCCCCTCGTTTTGTTTTCCCTCCTTCTTGCTCCTCCTTATGCGTGGGGCCCTGGGTTTTTTTTTGTTGAAAATCGATCATGTAGTGAACATTATAATTGTCTTTCCTTTTCTCTTTTCCCTTTCTCCTTTTTTTGAACAAAAATTCATCATGTAGTTGTATATTAATGATTATATTGTCCAAATATTTGCCCATCGGTGAACTCGAAAGTGATCAATGTCACATAATAGTATTAACGTCAATCATAAAAGGTTATTGTTGTATTAGAGTGGGAATTTTTCTTTCCCCCTTATGTGGTAGGATTCTGCCATTTTTCTCCGTGTTTTTTACGCTGTACAGTATTAACCTCTGGTTTGAGAGAGCGATCATAACCGTTTCAAATGTCCAACTCTCGAATGACAGAGCGATCATAACCGTTCAAATGTCCGTCTAACTCTCGAACGGCAGAGAAATCTGACTACGGTAACAGGTGTGCGGGCACCGGCCTCGGTGGTGTCGTGGCAGGCCATCGGTCTACAGGCTGGTAGGTACTGGGTTCGGATCCCAGTCGAGGCATGGCATTTTTAATCCAGATACCGACTCCAAACCCTGAGTGAGTGCTCCGCAAGACTCAATGGGTAGGTGTAAACCACTTGCACCGACCAGTGATCCATAACTGGTTCAACAAAGGCCATGGTTTGTGCTATCCCTGCCTGTGGGAAGCGGCAAATAAAAGATCCCTTGCTGCTAATTTCTCTTCTCTAGCCCATGTAGTGGCCTTCACTTCGGGTTTCCTCTTAGAATCTGTGTGGTCCGTAACCATATGTCTGACGCCATATAACCGTAAATAAAATGTGTTGAGTGCGTCGTTAAATAAAACATTTCTTTCTTTCAGTTGTGCGGGCATACTTGTGTAAAACAGATTTCCTACACAATTAAATGCATCACCTGTAGAATTACTGGGGGTAGGGTGGGAGAGAAAGCGAGGGGGGGAGGGAGAAACAGAGATGGTACAGAGATATTGTATGAGCGATTGTAAAGAAAGAAAAATAGGAGGGGGGGGGGGAGGAGAGAAGAGAGTGATGGTACAAAAAGATGGTAGGCGCGATGGTAGAGAAAGAAACAGAGAGAATGCCCCACACACACGCACAGAGAGAGAGAGAGAGAGAGAGAGAGAGAGAGAGAGAGAGAGAGAGAGAGAGAGAGAGAGAGAGAGAGAGAGATGAGAGAGAGAGAAGAGAGAGATCTGAGAGAGAGAGAGAGGAGGAGATGCGAGAGAGAGGAGTGCAGGGGCAGGCAGGCAGTCCTTGAGAGAATGGCTCATCGAATGTTTAAAAGAACCGCATACTAGTATAGCCTAACGTTTCCTTTATAGTTTTTCGCATGATAACCAGCAAGTTCTGTTCCTCGTGGCTAAGATGGTGTGTTTGTGCACCTGCCAGTCTATGCAACAGCTGAGCGACGTCGGTGTGACGTAAACTGTACTCCGTAGCCAGTTTAGATTAGCCACCTCAATGACCATCGTCTGTTTATCAGTGTATAGTATTCCCGCGCCATATACCTAGCTGGGCCCTCTAGCACCCATCATTGTCATATACACACACAATATAATACAAAATTTAAAGAAGCCCTTTTCTGTTTAAAAGTATCATTTTTGTCTAGATGGAAAATAAACCTGTACTATTACTTCAAGGCCGTATTTTGCGAGGTGAAGTAGTTCGCTCTAAAAAGATAAAATCATAAAATGAGAGAGAGAGAGAGAGAGAGAGAGAGAGAGAGAGAGAGAGAGAGAGAGAGAGAGAGAGAGAGAGAGAGAGAGAGAGAGAGAGAGAGACAGAGAGACAGAGAGAGACAGAGATAGAAGAGAGAGAACAAAGAAGAGAGAGAAGTATGTGCTGTCGGTCTAGGACCGATCCACGTCGGTGGGCCCATATCTCGTTCCAGCCATTGTATCAAGACCGTGGTGTGTGCTATCCTGTCTTTTAGATGGTGCATATAAAATATCCCTTGCTACTAATGGAAAAATGTAGCGAGTTTACTCTCCGTGACTATATATCAGAATGATCAAACGTTTGACGTCATAACCAATGATTAAAGGCATACTGTCATGGATTTAAGACCCTTATTTCTCTAAAAATGGATAATATATAAAAATTACATTAATTGTTGGAAACCAAATCTAGCTATCGCATCACCTTAACTGAACCATGATGGAGTGAAATCCATGTCAACCCTCTCGGCAATTTTAGTTTTTGAATTATGGACCATTGCCATAATTCAGTTATTTTTACAAAATATGGAGTATGGTGGTTATGAAGATGGTTGCATAAAGTAATCTTATCTGTGATATTTGTATTTGTATTTTCGCACAGTTCTTTACACTGTTTTATTTATATCTTGAATTTTTCTGTTGATGTTGATCATGACCTTGTTTGTTTCCATTACCTTAGTTTGACACCCAATAGCCGATGTATTTTTCGTGATGGGGTGTCGTTAAACATTCATTCATTCATTCATTGATACTGTCACCGCACCACACTCACCCAGTTATTTTCTGCTAGGCACGACCCTGTAACTGTGCTTAATAGTGACTTACCGTTAAGTCACTGTCCTCTCACTTCTCAATTCTTTATGTCCTAGATAGACAGCTGACATGGTTGGAGTGTTTAAAGTTAAGGTTTGTTTTGTTTACCGACACCACTAGAGCACATTGGTGTATTTATCATCGGCTATCACACATTTGGTAATTTTTGTCTGTTAATCTTAGATGAATGAATGAATGGATTAATGAATTAATGAATGAAGGGATGGATGGATGAATAGATGGATGAATGAATGAATGGATGAATGAATGGATGGATGGATGGATGGATGGATGGATGGATGGATGCATGCATGATTGGATGAATGAATGAATGAATGAATGTTTACGGACATTTTTCAGTTAACAGCAAGATATATTTTATATGCAATTTCCCACACAGTGCACGTTTTGGGACGGGGGGGGGGGGGGGGGGGGGGGGCTTTACCCAGTCAGAGAATGAACATATAACAGATAGACAGAGACTTCTTGTTGTTATAACCTGACAAACATAGTATACAGAAGGTGATGAATGAGGAAGCCGAAGTATTTCCCTATCGGTATTTGTCTGTTTGACGGGGCCGTGCTCCACGCTTTCTGTCACCTGAGATCTCCTGGTGTTATCCGAGCCCGTGGTACACGGAAGCTGCCTGCAATGTCTATCGGATAATCTTCAACCCCCCCCCCCCCCCCCCCCCCCCCCCCCCCCCCCCCCCCCCCCCCCCCCCACCCCACCCCGACTCTCGGTATGTGGTAATACAAACGTGAGACACACAATTTAAAGTCGCCGACACAAGTTTGAACCCGTAAAAATGGTCACCAATTTTGGTTAAGCTACACAACAGGAATCTGTTTGGATAAAGTTACAAAAGAATGAAACAAGAGTCTGTGACGTTGAAATGGAGGTAATACCCTTACAAATAGACTAGAGCTTGTATCCATAACCGTTACTTCTCAGAGGTACGTGCGTTTTAAAAAAATATGAAAAATGCATTTCGTGGTATTAGAAACACCATCCCTAAGTTCAGCCAGCGAACGTTTCGCTAACGTTCGCGAACTATTTGATTTGTTCCTGACGTCGCCAACTTGTTTAGCGCGAAGCGCATAAACCAGTCTAGCGGACTTAAACAGTCATATTTGTAAGTAATGTCTGATTTCAATGATGAAAAGCGGCTCTAATAGTAGTAATAGTGTTTAAAAGCTAGGGTCAGTAAATAACGATGCACTCACTCCGGTTTGGAGCCTGTACAGTACTGATAGGTAAAACCACCCAGTGCCTCAAGCGGGAGACACACTCGGTCCATTACGCCACCGACACCGGTTAACATTAATAATGTAATACATCAGCTTTAACGTTTATTCATTCATTATTCAGCCCTGGTGAACTCCAACTGACGATCCAGTTCATTGATGCAGCACATCTTAGGGTTTAGTGAGCATATGAAACCGAACGAGAAGAAGAAGATTTAGCGTAGAGGAATTGGCCTCCGTTCGAGACTGTGGGCTGGACGTAACCCAGCGGTAAAGCGTTCGCTTGATGCGTGGTCGGTCCAGGATCGATCCCCGTCGGGGGACCCATTTAGCTATTTCTCGTTCCAGCCAGTGCACCACGACTGGTATATCAGAGGCCGTGGTATGTGCTATCTTGTCTGTGGGATGGTGTATATAAAAGATCCCTTGCTGCTAAATGAAAAGAGTAGCCCATGAAGTGGCGACATGGGTTTCCGTTCTCAATACCAGTGTAGTCCTTAGCCATATGTCTGAAGCCATATAACCGTAAATAAAACATAAGGCTGGTAGGTACAGGGTTCGCAGCCACATATACCGGCTCCCACCCAGAGCCAGTTTTAACGACTCCGTAAGACCACTACATCCTCTCCTCCTCTCTCACTAATCAATAACAACTAACAACTAACCCACTGTCCTGGGCCCATATTTTCGAAGCTATCTTAGCGCTACGAAATCGTGAAACGATCGTAGGGTGTGACGTCACTACAACACACGCCATAGTGACGTCATAGCTTACGATGATTTTACGATTTCGTAGCGCTAAGATGGCTTCGAAAATATGGGCCCTGGACAGACAGCCCAGATAGCTGAGGTGTGTGCCCAGGACAGCCTGTAGAATGTGTTGAGTCGGTTGGCGGTGTGAGTGTTAATAACTTGTGAATGTTACAGCACGTATCATAGCACTCTCTGAAAACATGGATTAGTCCTTGACCTAAAAGGCAAAAAATTAACACTCCTGACTGGATTTTAAAATATTTCCTGTTTATTATGTTTTTGACGTTTAAAAAAGTAATAGGAAATGCGATCACAAGACTGAAGTGGAAAGCATGCGGCTAGAGTATCTTGGATGTAATCATTTTGACTAGAATTACGGATTGTAGGTTCCATGTCAAAGTGGAATGCAGGAAATATATAAGGAGTCAGAGTTTAAAAAGAAAAAGAAAAAACAACCCAAAACAACAACAAGAACCCAACAAAAAAACCAAACAAACAACCACACATAAAACAAGTATGAACCCAACCCACTTAAATGACCATCCCATATAAAAGGTTTATAAATGCAGCTTGTTTAGTTTTGTTTTGTTTAATGACACCACTAGAGCACACTGATTTATTAATTCACGGCTATTGGATGTCAAACATATATGGTAATTTTGACAGTCACAGAGATGAAACCCGCTACATTTTTTCCATTAGTAGCAAGGGATCTTTTATATGCACCATCCCACAGACAGGATAGCACATACCACGGCATTTGATATACCAGTCGTGGTGCACTGGCTAGAGCGAGGAATGGCCCAATAGGCCCACTGACGGGGATCGATCCTAGACCGACCGCGTATCAAGCGATAATTTTCCCACTGGGCTACATCCCGCCCTGTAGCTTGTTTGCGTTTGCTTGTTTGCGTTTGCGTTATCTACTATTCTAATTCAACACATTTGTAAGAACGAATCTGATTGGATCTCCACTAAAAATTTCAGGTGGTAAAATCACCGATATACCGGTCGCAAATTTTCTGGCAGAAATACGTCATAGGTTAAGCAAAGAACATGGTTGTTTTGTAATGACGTCATAAAGACAATTTCTGTAGCGTTCATATTACGTACAGAAGTCGTTAAATACTGAGACGTTTTTATGTCAGAAATGAACACGTCATTCTTTTTAGTCGTTATATAATCACGAGACCTGATTAAATATGTCAAATTACACATCTATGTTCGAGCCGCTAACTGTCCGACAACGGGCTGCTTAATGGGCTGCTTAATGACGTCACCAGCTGGTGACGTTTATATGCTTATTCTTACTAAAAATGTGACAATTTCCTATTTAAAATCAACCAGCAAACAGTTTAATTAGAATAGGGATAACCCTACTGTGTTTTCCGATTTGCGGACGTATATCGGTGGTTTTACAGTCGCAAATTTACCGTTTTATTGGCTCCGCTAACGCGTCGCCAATAAAACTAAATTTGCGACAGTAAAACCACCGATATACGTCCGCAAATCGGAAAACACAGTATTATCCCCTAAATAGCATTTCGTTCATAACATCATGATCCTAGTATTAATTGATGTAATCCATGTACTCATTGTGATAATAGTACGATCCTGGCGGACACCTCAGCATATAATTTTTTTTCTTTTTAAAGTGGGCGGGATCTAGCTCGGTCCAACCAGTGCTCCACGACTGGTATATCAAAGGTTGTTGTATATGATGTCCTGTCTGCGAAAGTATGTATAAACGGTCCCTTGTTGCTAAAACAAAAATGTAGCGTCCCCCTCCCCCCCCCCCCCCCCCCCCCCCTAGACTACGTGTTTGATATCCAGTATCCAGTGATCAGTTAATTAATGTACTTTAGCGATATCGTTAAACAAAATATATTTTACTTCTTTTTAAATCTCCTCGTCATTTAACAGAACACACATACAATTGCATGTTTTAAGCTACAATCTTGAGCTTTTTCTTTTCTTCTTTTTTTTTTTTTTTCGAAAACATTATTTTACAATTTATAATAGATTATTCGCATTTATCTTACCTCCCGTGTCGCTAATCTATGACAAGTAAAATGTATGAATTCTCCTTTAACATCAACACGATACTTCTGAGGCGCATGTGCAGGGAATGTTACAGTGGGTGTCTAGACTGCTGCGAGCAGGGGGTTATTTTATATGCACTTTTTCACAAACAGCAAAACACATACCACGGCACCACGGCACTGGCTGGAACGAGAAAAAATTCCCAATCAGTTGAATCGATCAACTGAAGTGGTTCGATCCTGTGGCGCAAGCACCTCAAGCGAACACTCAACCGACTGAGCTAAATCCCGCCCCCTAAATATATGGAGTTAAAGCCACATGAAAAGAATGAGTTGCTGAGCGTTCTTGCTACTTTAAAGGCTCATATAGACTGGATGCGGCGTGTGCGCGTGCGGGTTGGCTAAAAATAAAACACATTAAAAAATCGAAATACATTAGTTTCAATGAGATCGTCTAGACTGGATGCGTGCGATGCGTGCGTATGCAAAACGCATGCGGCCAGCCGCAATAAAATAATCGTATATGGTGTATATGCGCAAACCGCAGACGCAACCGCCGGACCGCGCGCAAGCGCCGCACCCAGTCTTAAAAGTGTGGACCTTCTGGAATTTTTTATTGTGATATTTTAATAGAATATACTCTACAAGAGAAAACAACAACAACAAAAATACTTCTCCACATTCATTTCATGTTGGTAAATCGTTTTGTGATGTAATATTCGAAGAGAAATGTTTTTTTCCCAGCAATTGTCTACAAAGCTCTTAGTTTGCTCTACCTTGGTCGTAGCAGTGGGTCACAACTTCAAAATACATGGTAAAAAAACAAAACATTCTTCGTAGGGGCCTATCATTATTATTATTATCTTTTTGGCCTTAAAATAAAGTGACCGCATTTTCATATTTTATCCAGAGACCTCTCCACCTCCCCTGACCCCTCAAGTAACCGACAAGCATATTAACTTCTCACGTCACGGAACGCATTTATCGTGTTGACATTATCATGTAACGTGAGTAAGAACTTTTAATTCATAAACTCTCCGTGTGATCTGTTGATTTGCACTTTTTCAATGGCCGGGGTGTTCTGTATACGTTTCCTCCACTGTGGTTCGCCGTATCACTTATCTGTGTCAAAGTTTTCATACTGTCGACGTTGACATATCGCAGTATATTATAAACAATGATATTGTACTTTTAAGAAAATATATGAAGCTCCACAAGGGGTGTTGTTACAAACTTAACATGGTTTGTATGGGCCCAATTATACCGCAATCAGACACCACATACATCTATATAATCCCTCGTTTTAGCATGGGCCATTTGAAGCAAAGTTCAGAACGTACATAGTAAAGTTTGTTTTATTTAACAACGCCACTAGAGCACATTGATTTTTTATCTTATCATCGGCTATTGGACGTCAAACATATGGTCATTCTGACACTGTTTTTAGAGGAAACCCGCTGTCGCCACATAGGCTACTCTTTTACGACAGGCAGCAAGAGATCTTTTATTTATGGTCCCCACAGGCAGGATAGCACAAACCATGACCTTTGTTGAACCAGTTATGGATCACTGGTCGGTGCAAGTGGTTTACACCTACCCATTGAGCCTTGCGGAGCTCTCACTCGGGGTTTGGAGTCGGTATTTGGATTAAAAATCCCATGCCTCGACTGGGATCCGAACCCAGTACCTACCAGCCTGTAGACCGATGACCTAACCACGACGCCACCGAGGCCGGTAGAACGTACATAGTCACAGATTAGTGTCCTTACAATATAGATCAGTCGGTAGTGCGCTCAATTGAGGAGGTGCTTTGGCCGTAGGATCTAACCCATTCTCTTGTTGGATTCTTTGCCCGTTCCAACTAAAGGCTGTACTGTGATATCGGTGGAAAAGTGCTTGTAAAAGATCCCTTTCTGCTAATGGAAAAATATAGCGGGTGTCCACCGGCCTCGGTGGCGTCGTGGTTAAGCCATCGGACATAAGGCTTGTAGATAAAAGGTTCGCAGCCCGGTACCGGCTCCCACCCAGAGCAAGTTTCAACGACTCAATCGGCAGGTGTAAGGCCACTACGCCCTCTTCTCTCTCACTAACCACTAACAACTAACATCTAACCCACTGTCCTGGACAGACAGCCCAGATAGTTGAGGTGTGTTCCCAGGGCAGCGTGCTTGAACCTTAATTTGATATATATAAGCACGGAAATAAGTTGAAATGAAATATAGTGGGTGTCGTCTGAAGACTACGAGACATAATTACCAAATGTTTGACATCCAGTAGCCGATGATTAATTAATCAATGTGCCCCAGTGGTGTCGTTTGATCCTGCGACCGAAGCACCTCAGGCGAGGGCTCTACCGACTAGATCCTGTCCCAGTTTTTTTTACTTAAACATAGACGTCGGAATATGTTAGCAACGGGGTGTGCTGTGCGTAGTTGTTAATTCGTCTTTGGGGTGGGGGTGTTAGTGAATAGCTATCTTAGTTTCAAAGTGGAGAGTGGAGGGATAATTGTTAATTTATCTTTCGCTGGTGGTGGTGGTGGTGGTGGGGGGGGGGGGGGGGGGGGTGTCAATGCATATTTTAGCCATCTCAGCTTCAGAGTGGAGGAGGAGGTAGGGCAAGAGACGTTTTGACGCCTTTATTGTGGTTGGTCGGTGTTCCGTTGTCTGTCTGCCTGTCCGGTCGTTAACCACGAATCAAATCGTGTTGGCTCGCATCTCCACGGCTGCACTTCCGGTGATGTACACAGCTGTTCATTTTCGAGATATATTCTGACAGAAGTGGCACTTTAATCGGTTATCAGCACGAGACGATTTGGTTTAAATGGCAAAAAACCTAGACGCTACAGACAATTGTATACCTTATTATCAAAACCACGTAATATTAAACACCGTACTGGTCTTCTCCATTTTCTATATCACGTTCTATTATCAATACGCGTAATATTAAATGCCAGACTGGTCTGCTTATATAATTATATCACGTACACACCCGTGATTTCCGTGTGTCCACTACTAGTAGGTACGTCGGAAAAGGCTCGTATAGACGGCGTGTGCGTGCGTACGGCTACCAAAATACTCATATAGACGGCGTGTGCGTGCGTGCGGCTACCAAAATATCAAAATACACTAGTTACAATGAGAGCGGCTATACTGGGTGCGTGCGTCTGTAAAACGCATGTGACCAGCCGCAATGAAATAATTATATATCGTTTATATGTCCGAAACGCAAGCCGCAGACACATCGGACGCAACAGTCGGACCGCACGCACGCGTCGCATCAAGTCTTTATGAACCTTTAGTGTAGACACCGACATAATCTGATAGACATTTAGACAGACAGACATTTAGACATATAGACACACAGGCGGACAGACATGACAATGACAGATCGTGTCATTAATGTTGATCGAAACAAAAAGACAGACAGAAAGACGAACACAGACACGGAGACAGACACACAGAAAAAGACACAAAGAGACAGAGATGACGTAAAGACAATGCCAGATTGAGTGTCATTAGACTAAAACAAAAAGACAAGCAGACAGACAAAAGCAGACAGACAGACAAATAGAGACTAACAGACACAGTCAGACAAAAGCAGACAGAGACAGACAGACATACAGAGACCGACCGACAGACAGACGGACACAGAGACAGATAGAGAGACAAACGGACAACAGACAGACAGAAAGACAGACAGACAACATACAGACAGACAACATACAGAAAGACAGACAGACAACAGACAGACAGAAAGACAGACAACATACAAGTAGACAGACAGACAGACAGACAACATTCAAGTATACAGACAGACAGACCGACAACATACAAGTAGACAGACAGACAGACAGACAACATACAAGTAGACAGACAGACAGACACCATACAAGTAGACAGACAGACAGACAGACGACATACAAGTAGACAGACAGACACCATACCAGTAGACAGACAGACAGAAAGACAGACGACATACAAGTAGACAGACAGACAGACAGACAGACAGACAGACAGACAGACAGACAGACAGACAACATACAGACAGACAGACAGAAAGACAGACAACATACAAGTAGACAGACAGACAGACAACATACAAGTATACAGACAGACAGACAACATACAAGTAGACAGACAGACAGACAACATACAAGTATACAGACAGACAGACAACATACAAGTAGACAGACAGACAGACAGACAACATACAAGTAGACAGACAGACAGACAGACAACATACAAGTAGACAGACAGACAGACAACATACAAGTAGACAGACAGACAGACAACATACAAGTAGACAGACAGACAGACATACAACATACAAGTAGACAGACAGACAGACAGACAGACAACATACAGACAGACAGACAGACAGACAGACGACGCTAGATGGCAAGTCATTTTTATTAGTATAGATTGGGGGCGGGATTTAGCTCAGTCGCTTAAGTGCTCGCTTGAGGTGCTTCCGTCGCAGGATCGAACCACCTCGGTGGATCCATTCAACTGATTGTTCACTCCAACCAGTGCGCCACAACTGGTCAAAGGCCGCGGTATGTGCTTTCCTGTCTGTGGGAAAGTGCATATAAACGATATCTTGCTGCATTAGGAAAACTGTAGCAGGTTTCCTCTACTGACTACGTGTCAGAATTACCAAATGTTTGACATCCAATAGCCGATGATTAATTAATCAATGTGCTTTAGTGGTGTTGTTAAGCAAAACAAAACTTTTTTCTTTTCTTTTCTTCTAGTATAGATTGTTAAAGCTGTAGTCCTTTCCCTCAGGTTGACGCTCGCCATGTCTTCTTATTTAGATAATCTGAGTGCAGACAAATCACACAAGTCATGGTGGCCGTCAGTCCGTTACGTGCCACTCTGTCATAAAGCAACATCACCACGTCGTACGCCGGTGTACGTGAAAGGTGCGAGTAAAAGGAAGCAGGAAAAGTGTTGCGTTATGTATTAAATAGCAAGCGAAACTCGAGTTTGGCATCTCGCCGTGTGATCAGGTATTTTTAGCCCACCGTCACTTGTCTGTTACATCAGGAGCATATCAAACTTCCAAACTGGCATCCAGCATGCCAGCCAACATATGACATATCTAGCACCCGCGCGTGCTCACACTGTACGTGTACGCTGGAAGTGGGGCCTGCTCACAATTCGTGTTACAGTCGTACGTGTAAAACGGAATTGGTGCGTACTCACATCTCTTGGCGCATGCTCACACCACTGGTTATTACAAATGTACGTGTACAGTAGAACTAGCGTGTACTCACACCACGTGTTGTTACAACTGTACGCGTACAGTAGAACTAGCGTGTACTCACACCACGTGTTGCTACAACTGTACGTGTACAGTAGAACTAGCGAGTGCTTACACCTCGTGTTGCTACAACTGTACGTGTATAATAGAACTAGCGTGTACTCACACCACGTGTTGTTACAACTGTACGCGTACAGTAGAACTAGCGTGTACTCACACCACGTGTTACAACTGTACGTGTACAGTAGAAGTAACAAGTACTCACACCACGTGTTGCTACAACTAGCGTGTACTCACACCTCGTGTTGCAACTGTACGTGTACAGTAGAACTAGCACGTGCTCACACCACGTGTTGCTACAACTAGCGTGTACTCACACCTCGTGTTACAACTGTACGTGTACAGTAGAACTAGCGTGTACTCACACCACGTGTTGTTACAACTGTACGCGTACAGTAGAACTAGCGTGTACTCACACCACGTGTTGTTACAACTGTACGCGTACAGTAGAACTAGCGTGTACTCACACCACGTGTTGTTACAACTGTACGTGTACAGTAGAAGTAACAAGTACTCACACCTCGTGTTGTTGCAACTGTGCGTGTACCGTAGAACTAGCACGTGCTCACACCACGTGTTGCTACAACTAGCGTGTACTCACACCTCGTGTTGTTGCAACTGTACGTGTACAGTAGAACTAGCACATGCTCACACCACTTGTTGCTACAACTAGCGTGTACTCACACCTCGTGTTGTTACAACTGTACGTGCACAATAGAACTAGCGTGTACTCGCACCACAACTGTACACGTGTGTACGTGTATAAAACTTTATAATAATTCTGAAATATAATTATATCATCTCATGTACTAAGTATAGTGTTTAAAAGTGAGTTTATTTTTACACATTAATATTATGTTAAAACTCGAGGTTGCGTACTGTCTTCAGAACGCGTATTTCTCGTTCCAGCCAGTGAACCACGACTGGTATATCAAAGGCCGTGGTATCTGCTATTCTGTCTGTGGGATGGTGCACATAAAATATCCCTTGCTACTAATGGAAAAATGTAGCGGGTTTCCTCTCTAAGACTATATATATGTCGAAATTACCAAATGTTTAACATCCAGTTGCCGATGTGCTCTAGTGGTGTCGTTAAACAAAACAAAACAAACCTTTAACTGTACAGAATGTAACCCTAACGCTAATATAGACTGGGTGCGATGCGTGCGTGCGGTCTGACTGTTGTGTATGCTGCTTGTGTTTGGGGCATATACACCATATACGATTATTTAATTGCGGTTGGTCGCATGCTGTTTTATAGACACGCGCACCGCACGCGGTGCATCCAGTCTGTATTTGCCTTGACGGCGTTCCATCAACATTATCTTAACTATATTTCGTCTGTGTCTGCCTGTCTGCTTGTATGTCAATTTGCATACCAAGACTGTCACCATCTTCAAGTAGTATTCTATCGATATCACCTATACCTGTTTGTTAAGCGGGCCGTAGTCATTAACTTTTTAGATTCTCTAGATATATCTACCTTTCTGTCTGTGTCTGTGTCTGTGTGCATTATATTCTCTAAATTATCTCAGATTCCATGCTTGTGTCTGTCTGTGTCGATAATTAATCACTATATTTGTATATATACTACTGAACGTTCACTTGGGATATACCAAACATATGTCATGATAAAAACGTGTGCACATCTTAAATTTGTACAACGTGTGATCAAAGAGAGTATGCGGTTTGGATGTCATCACCATAGTAATGACCATAGTAATGCATGACCGCAATTAGATATGTCATCCATCGAACACAATAAAATTAATGTTAAAGTTTGTTTTGTTTAACGACACCTCTAGAGCACATTAATTTATTAATTATTGGCTATTGGATTTCAAACATTTTGGTAATTTTGACATATAGTCTTTGAGAGAAAACCCGTTACATTTGTCCATTAGTAGAAAGGGATCTTTTATATATGCACATCCCACAGACAGGATATTTCGTACCACGGCCTATGGTATACCAGTGGTGGTGCACTGGCTAGAGCGAACAATAAAATTAATGCAGATGCTTGACTTGACATATGTCTTTCCAAATATCCCTAACGAAAGTTGAATAGTATATTTTATTATGTTCAAATCTAAACAGAAAGCTTGTACAATATTATCTTCCATTGGTTCCATAGACGTCCAGTACCACATATGGATCACAGGCGTTGCAAGTCCTCGTGAATTAGCTTATGGACGTATACGTATTATACCAGTGGTAATGGGCTCGTCTGATGCGCAGTCGGTCTAGGATCGATCCCCATCGATGGGCCCTTTGGGTTATTTCTTGTTCCAGCCAGTGCACACATAATGGTATATCAAAGGTGGTGGTATGTTCTATCCTGTCTGTTGGATGGTACCTATAAACGATCCCTTGCTACTGATGAAAAAAAGTGTAGCGGGTTTCCTCTCTAAGACTGTATGTAAAAATCACCAAATGTTTGACATCCAATAGCCGATGATTAATAAATCAATGTGCTCCTGTGGTGTCGTTAAACAAAACAAACTTCTTTAGCACCAGGGGCCTAATTCACAAAGGTATCTTAGGCTCTGTTGGACAACAAAGCATCCTCTTTGCAAGTTTTTTAGCATTGCACTGCGAGATCGCAAAGTTGCGAAAGTTTAGTGAATTAGACCCCAAATTCTCAGGCTTCGTGACCCCATATGGATAAACTTACGAATGTCCATGTATTATACAGTGTGCATACGACCAGTCTCGGAGATAGCGGGGGCGATGGATGTAGTAATCTTCGTAGATGCCCTCTTCACCCCTGTATGGTTGAGTTAATGATAAACAATACACCTGTCTTTTGTCAGTGCATGTCTTCATAAACTACTACCTGCCCCGTACGACATCCTTACCGCGGTACGACTTGACAGCTTTCCGGGTGATCGCAGTACCAAAACATGTGTGATATTTGTTGCGATGTGGGACCCAGTGGGAGGTGGGAGACGGCGAACAATCGACTAGCGATCTTTTTGTATTATATATATATTCAGAAAGAGAGAGAGAGAGAGAGAGAGAGAGAGAGAGAGAGAGAGAGAGAGAGAGAGAGAGAGAGAGAGAGAGAGAGAGAGAGAGAGAGAGAAGAGACATAGACCGACCGATAGAGTGTTAGAGAGTGAGAACGAAAAAAGCCGAGATGGAGAGGGGTTGAGAGAGAGACGGAGAGGGAGTGTGTGTGTGTGTGTGTGTGTGTGTGTGTGTGTGTGTGTGAGAGAGAGACAGAGAGACAGAGAGAGGGGAAGATAGAGGGAGAGATACAGATACGTATGGGAGAAAATGAGAGAGAGAGACAGACAGACAGACAGAGAGACAGAGACAGAGACAGAGAGACCTGTGTGTATCTGTGTTTTAGAGGAGGAGAGAAAGAGATGATATAGTAGTATTTACTGTAGTATTAATGGGAACTCTTCATTCAGTGTGAACAGAGATAAAACGTTACACACGCCGCGGCCCAGACGCACTAGCCCAGTTCAATGCGATACGATATGTACATAAATTGACGCTTTTTTATGGCGTAGTATTAAAATGCTGTTGAAAAGATTTAAAGCCACTCTCTCGTTGACCTTCAGCTTATTTCTGCACTGCTCTCAACACACAAAGCACACAATCGTGCATTCCACAGAAATAGCGGCCATACTTGGATTTTGATCAGATTTTAAACTAGTTTAGGTGAGAAATAGGGTATTATACAGGGCCGTAGCTAGCATAGGGGCAAGGGGGATAGTTGCCCCCCCCCCAGAAAAGGGAGTTTTAGACTTAACTACTCAGTTGCCCCCCCCCCCCCAAACAAAAAATCCTAGCTACGGCCCTGTTATATAACCTTGACATTTTGATGGCCAACATTTTATTAAACCAGTACGTTAGAAATTGGGTGATATCACCGTGACAGTTATCGTGTCTTAACGTATGTTCCCACGAAAGAAAAGTCAAGTAAATTAGTATACTATGTATAGGCATGTAGATTATAAAGAGAGCTTGATGACTGATGTTTTCTCTAACACGTACATACATACTTAGATGATCAAGGGAGCTTGATGACTGATGTTTTCTCTAACACGTACATACATACGTAGATGATCAAGGGAGCTTGATGACTGATGTTTTCTCTAACACACGTAGATGACCAAGAGAGCTTGATGACTGACACGTGCACATACGTAGATGATCAAGAGAGCTTGATGACTGACGTTTTCTTTAACACGTGCACATACGTAGATGATCAAGAGAGCTTGATGACTGATGTTTTCTCTAACACGTACACACACGTAGATGACCAACAGAGCTTGATGACTCTGACACGTGCACACATGTAGATGACCAAGAGAGCTTGATGACTGATGTTTTCTCTTAACACGTACACACACATAGATGATCAATATAGTTTGATGACTGACACGTGCACATTCATAGATGACCAAGAGAGCTTGATGACTGACACGTACACATACGTAGAAGATCAAGAGAGCTTGATTACTAATGTTTTCTCTAACACGTACACACACGTAGATGACCAAGAGAGCTTGATAACTGACACCTACACATACGTAGATGATCAATAGAGCTTGATTACTGATTTTTTTCTGACACCTGTACACACATGTAGATGATCAAGAAAGCTGATGTTTTTCACGTATAAACACGCAGATGAGCAAGAGAGCTCGACAACGGATGTCTCTTCTAACGTGTACAGACAGTGGGTTGATAACTAATGCATGGTTATGGTGATAATCAACTTAGCTTAATTGACGTTTCCTCATCATTTCAGTCTTCACACACGGATTATCATGAAAGCTTGAAAACCAAGGTTTCCACCAACAGTCACCTCTAGGCTACAGACACGTACATTATCAGAGAGTTTCATAACTGGTGCTTCCTCTAATACGTATAGTAACAGAACATCAAGAATCTGCTGCGTTTTTCTTCTGGCACTGATGGTTCAGACGCGGATCCAGGAGGAGGATGCTGGGAGTGCGCAACTCCTCGAGTTCCATAGTGCTCCTAAAAATCCATTGTGTTGCAAATGAATACAATTAATTTATTTTTTAATGGGGGACATGCAATATCTTCGTCAGCTTGGCGTTTGTAGAGAGTATTGGAATATATAGTTGCATGTTAGTGTATTTTGGAATATTATTTAAAAAACCCTATTTAAAAAAAAAAAAAAACAACAAAAAACGTTGCACCCCTCCCTGAACATTGTAGGTACTTATTTTAAACGATGTACCTACTCCCTGGAAAAATTCTGCATCCGCCCCTGATGTTAAAGTGTCGATACTAATTACGGGTACCGGTAACTAATGTTGGTACAGATTGGTTACATAGACGGCCTAATAACCTGAAGCTAGCTGTTACTTTCTAATTATTGTTGTGTTAAACATTGTATAGCCGTTAACTCTGGAGACATCCCTTTCGCGACTAGGTAACTGTGCCGTTAACTCTGGAGACATCCCTTTCGCGACTAGGTAACTGTGCCGTTAACTCTGGAGACATCCCTTTCGCGACTAGGTAATTGTGCCGTTAACTCTGGAGACATCCCTTTCGCGAGACAATTGTGCCCTGGAGACATCCCTTTCGCGACTAGGTAACTGTGCCGTTAACACTGGAGACATCCCTTTTCGCGACTAGGTAATTGTGCCGTTAACACTGGAGACATCCCTTTTCGCGACTAGGTAATTGTGCCGTTAACTCTGGAGACATCCCTTTTCGCGACTAGGTAACTGTGCCGTTAACTCTGGAGACATCCCTTTTCGCGACTAGGTAATTGTGCCGTTAACACTGGAGACATCCCCTTTCGCGACTAGGTAATTATGCCGTTAACACTGGGGTGGGTTAGAGTGGGGAGGCATCCCCTTTCGCGACTAGGTAATTGTGCCGTTGATACTGGGGTGGGTTAGAGTGGGGAGACATCCCCCTTCGCGGCTGTGTAATTGTGCCGTTAACACTGGGGTGGGTTAGAGAGGGGAGGCATCCCCTTTCGCGACTAGGTAATTGTGCCGTTAATACTGGGGTGGGTTAGAGTGGGGAGACATCCCCTTTCGCGGCTGTGTAATTGTGCCGTTAACACTGGGGTGGGTTAGAGTGGGGAGGCATCCTTTGTCGCGACTAGGTAATTGTGCCGTTAACACTGGAGTGGGTTAGAGTGGGGAGGCATCCCCTTTCGCGGCTGTGTAATTGTGCCGTTAACACTGGGGTGGGTTAGAGTGGGGAGACATCCCCTTTCGCGGCTGTGTAATTGTGCCGTTAACACTGGGGTGGGTTAGAGTGAAGAGACATCCCCTTTCGCGACTAGGTAATTGTGCCGTTAACACTGGGGTGGGTTAGAGTGAAGAGACATCCCCTTTCGCGACTAGGTAATTGTGCCGTTAACACTGGGGTGGGTTAGAGTGGGGAGGCATCCCCTTTCGCGACTAGGTAATGTGTCGTTAACACTGGGGTGGGTTAGAGTGGGGAGGCATCCCCTTTCGCGACTAGGTAATTGTGTCGTTAACACTGGGGTGGGTTAGAGTGAGGAGGCATCCCCTTTCGCGACTAGGTAATTGTGTCGTTAACACTGGGGTGGGTTAGAGTGGGGAGGCATCCCCTTTCGCGACTAGGTAATTGTGTCGTTAACACTGAGGTGGGTTAGAGTGAGGAGGCATCCCCTTTCGCGGCTAGGTAATTGTGCCGTTAACACTGGGGTGGGTTAGAGTGAAGAGACATCCCCTTTCGCGGCTAGGTAATTGTGTCGTTAACACTGGGGTGGGTTAGAGTGGGGAGACATCCCCTTTCGCGACTAGGTAATTGTGTCGTTAACACTGGGGTGGGTTAGAGTGAGGAGGCATCCCCTTTCGCGACTAGGTAATTATGCCGTTAACACTGGGGTGGGTTAGAGTGGGGAGGCATCCCCTTTCGCGACTAGGTAATTGTGTCGTTAACACTGGGGTGGGTTAGAGTGAGGAAGCATCCCCTTTCGCGACTAGGTAATTGTGCCGTTAACACTGAGGTGGGTTGAAATGGGGAGGCATCCCCTTTCGCAAAGGTAATAGTGCATTTTTTTCAAAGCAAAGACTGGGTTGTTTTGCCTTCAACATTTTCAAGGCAGATAGATTCCTTCCAACCCTCTCCCTCTACTCTTTGAAGTAAAATAAAATTTCATTCCATAGCATTCAAGCCACAGAAAAAAAAAGACAACGTTTTCAAACCATTTATTTTATTTCATTTTCTTTTCTTTTTTTTCCAGCGGAATTCGCACAGACTTTGGATAGCTACTTTGTGAGTGTTCCCAGTGCGGTGGATTCTGGTGGTCAGTTTTTAACGCACGAACTTCACCCGCTCCACCACCACCACTTACACAGACGTAGCGTCAACAGCGTTCGTGGATTACCCCCAGACAACACAGACACACGTGCGGACGGACGTGTTATTCATTACCATATACCCGTGGAGGGTAAGGTGTTACTGGTGACGTTAGAGAGAAATGGCAAACTCGTGGCGCCCGCTGGGGTCGTGGAGAGGATTGGAAATACCTACAAGAACGTATCGGATTCTGTGTTCACTGCCATTAAATGGCGAGACTGCCACTACACCGGTTCCGTGCACGGTGATACGCATTCCATGATAGCACTTGCAGTTTGTGATGGACTGGTAAGTAGGTGGTTGTTTTATTTTTAAAAATGGTACACTTACGAATAATGCTAACGTGTTGTCACTACTACCGGTCTGTTGCCTCTTGTTTTCGTTTTTCGTTGGGTAATGGCGGTGGGGGTAAATACAAAACAGCTCTAATCATTGTTTGTGTTACTTCTTGAAGCTATCTCCACTATCTATCCTCAAAACTTAAAGTTAGCAATACAGCCCTACTATGAAAAGGAAAATGATTTTGATGCTTCTAAGAATCCAACCTTCTTAAACAATGATATACAATGAGAGGCTAAATATTAGTAGGTTTTAAAAGTGTAAAGCAAATATTTAATGTACTAATATGCCACCGGCGCCGTAGCTTGTTCCTTCACATATGTTATGTGAAGGAACAAGCCACGGTTTTTGCCCGAATTAAACGAAAATGCCCGAATCTGGACAACAACGTTTATTTATATAAGCATTGCTACCAAAGAGTTATATAGGGTTACAAACGAATCACTACGCACTTTCCCAGGGATTACAACTAATTTCGAAGGTAAAATGATGGATATACATGGTAAAAAGGTCTCAGGTTAGCACATTTTTCCCGAATATCTTTATCGTTTTTGCCCGAATTTGAGGATTTGCTTAAGATTTTTGCCCCCTCCCCCGTCTCGAACGCTTATGGGTTTAATCACACACGTGAGTCGCATTGGAACCACCACCACCACCACCACCATATCACCACCACCACCACCACCATACTACCACCACCACCACCACCATACTACCACCACCACCACCACCACCACTCTACCTTGGTTCAATTCGCGTGTTTAATAAAAAAAACGAGTAGAACACTTTTTACCGAATGGATAGTGGTCTCTACAGTTCCGTGCTTCATGCGTGCGACATTTTCACTATATAGCCAGTCGGAACGTGCTGATGGTTTTCACTGTTAGCCGTCACTCGCGGCTACAATTATCTGGCTCACCTCGCTTTGTCGGAGGAACGTATCGGAGTTCACGAGTAAACTCGACTCGCTGTTTCCACTAATGTCAGTCAGAGATTCGCTGGCTCGTTGTAAAGAGATCGACCTGCTTCTTTAATCATGTAGTTTACCTGACAGGTGAGACGATTGTCCACGATCCTGGTATATCTGCATTTAGGTGCTAAAGGGAACATTTGTAGCTTTAGCTATCAGACAGAGAGAGAGAGAGTGAGAGAGAGAGAGAGAGAGAGAGAGAGAGAGAGAGAGAGAGAGAGAGAGAGAGAGAAGAGACAGAGAGACAGAGAGAGAGAGAAACAGAGAGAGAGAGAGAGAGAGAGAGAGACAGACAGACAGACAGACAGAGACGTAGAGACGGACATAGCGATTTAGAGACAGACCGGGCGATTCAGAGACAAATTTTGAGGGAAAGAGATATAGAAAAACAGAAACGAACCTGAGAGAGAGAGAGAGAGAGAGAGAGAGAGAGAGAGAGAGAGAGAGAGAGAGAGAGAGAGAGAGAGAGAGAGAGAGAGAGAGAGACGTAAAGACGGACATAGCGATTTAGAGACAGATCGGGCGATTCAGAGACAGATTTTGAGGGAAAGAAAGATAGAAAAACAGAGACGCACCTGAGCGAGAGAGAGAGAGAGAGAGAGAGAGAGAGAGAGAGAGAGAGAGAGAGAGAGAGAGAGAGAGAGAGAGAGAGAGAGAGACAGACAGACAGACAGACAGACAGACAGACAGACAGAGACAGACAGACAGACAGACAGACAGGCAGAAAGACAGTGAGAGAGAGAGAGAGAGAGAGAGAGAGAGAGAGAGAGAGAGAGTGACAGACAGACAGACAGACAGACAGACCACGGTAGAGCATAATATCAATAGTACCCAGCATTTAGCCCATTGCATGTAGATTAATTTTGGCATCAACATGATTTAAGTCCTACAGCCAATCAACCAATCCAACTAAAACAGTTTTCTGAGGCCTTTGACATTCAGGAATGTTCATTCTGTTCACAGTTTCTGATTTATTACCGAGTCCAGGGTCACACTGATCGTCTGTACTACTTAAACCATTGTAGTAGACTATATACTGTGTGTGTATGTGTTTTGAATTCATCGTACAAAGCCCACATCTCTCCTGCGAGTCCCAGTATCTCTGGTTGAAGACATTCGTCAGTATTCCGACTGCAGGACTCGTAAATCACCAGACTTGACGCTAATGAACGTGTGACAGTCCAGATAAGAGACAAAAGAAATGTAATCAGATCTAAACTTGATATCTGGATAGAGACCCACACATTTGTGTCTTATGCAGGGACACGTTATAACGCAATGGTAGCTTTAGAAATACGTTTAGATGTAGTAGTGGTGATTGTAGAACAATTAAATTTAGTGATGTTACACAAAAAAAACAAAAAAACATTTGGACTCTATGGTAACGATAGAGACACGTCTAGACTGGGTGTTGATATAGAAACGCATTTGGACAAAATGATTTGTTGTTGTAAAAACACTTTTAAACATCGGTGGTGGCTATAAAAACACATTTTGACTCATTAGCGACGTAGAGACGTTTAGACTTAGTAGTTATGTGGAGAGACGTTTAGCCTCAGTGGTGATGTGGAGACACGTTCTGGATAAGTAGCGGTTTTAGAGACACCTTTAGACTCAATTATGGTTTTAGAGACACCTTTAGACTCAATTATGGTTTTATAGACAGATTTAGACACACTGACACATTAAATGTGAAATAACTAAGAGGTACGGGTATGAAATGAATTTCTTGCGTCGTTAGATTGAGAAATAAGGACTTTGCAAGTAGACAGAATGACAAGGATACGGCTCAGGGTATGCAATGACATGATGGTAGAAGGAACCATACGGCAGTTTTAAAATTACTTATAAAGGTGTTTAGAATGGATGATATTTTAACCAGAAGAGATTTTGACCAAAGGAGATTTTAGGAAGGAAGTGGATTAGCAAAGGAGGTTTAGGCAAGGAGGTGGACTGACAAAGGAGGTTTAGGCAAGGAGGTGGATTGACAAACGAAATTTTGGCAAGGAGGTATATTGACAAAGGTGATTTTGGCAGGAGGTGAATTGACAAAGCAGATATTAAAAAGGAGGTTGATTGACAAAGGAGGTTTAGGCAAGGAGGTGGATTGACAAAGGAGGTTTTGGCAAGAAGGGGGTCAAAAACGTTTTTTCTCTCAATATTTTTGGTTTTCCTCTGCTAGTAGTTAAAACAACAGATCTAGAATGTGTTAACTATTCGCTCTGCTCGTATTTAAAACAACAGATCTAGACTGTGTTAACTATCCGCTATGCTAGTAGTTAAAACAACAGATCTAGACTGTGTTAACTATCCGCTCTGTTAGTATTTAAAACAACAGATCTAAAATGTGTTAACTATCCGATCCGTTAGTATTTAAAACAACAGATCTAGACTGTGTTAACTATCCGCTCTGATAGTAATTAAAACATGCTAGACTGTGTTAACTATCCGCTCTGTTAGTATTTAAAACAACAGATCTAGAATGTGTTAACTATCCACTCTGTTAGTATTTAAAACAACAGATCTAGAATGTGTTAACTATCCACTCTGTTAGTATTTAAAACAACAGATCTAGAATGTGTTAACTATCCACTCTGTTAGTATTCAAAACAACAGATCTAGAATGTGTTAACTATCCACTCTGTTAGTATTTAAAACAACAGATCTAGAATGTGTTAACTATCCGCTCTGTTAGTATTTAAAACAACAGATCTAGAATGTGTTAACTATCCACTCTGTTAGTATTCAAAACAACAGATCTAGAATGTGTTAACTATCCACGCTGTTAGTAGTTAAAACAACAAATCTAGACTGTGTTAACTATTCGCTTACGTCGTCTGGCTCACCGTGACATTTTATACCAGACGTTTGTTTTTCTTGGAACAAGTTGTAAATCTTGATATATCGATTGCGTTGTAACAATCCCATGAGCGTTTGTTTTTCTGCCGTTCATCATATTTTGTTTCACGTTCCTGTGCAGTTTCCTTCTCTTTTTTGTTTTTCTCCTCTTCTTTTACGACTTCCTTCACTTCTTTGCACTTTACTAATGTGCTTTAAAAGCAGTTGGTAGTGTTTTGAGAAACATTTGATGCCAGGTGCGACGGGACGGAGCCCAGTGGTGGTAAAGCGCTCGCCTGCTGCGCGGCCGGCGTAGTATCAATCCCCGTTGATTGGCCCAATAGGCTAGTTTCGTTGCAGCCAGTGCTTCACAGCTGGTGTAACAAACGCCGTGGTATGTGCTATCCTGTTTGTGGGATGATGCATATAAAAGATCTTTGCGTGGCTGCAGCGGTTTTCTCTCTCATTATCTGTGGTTCTTAACCATACTTCCGACGCCATATAACCGTAAATAAAATGTGTTGAGTGTGTCGTTAAATAAAACATTTCTTCCTTCTATCTTTTTCCTTCTGATGCCAGGTTGGCCGGTGGCTAGGGTAAATTTATATTTCTCAGAATTTGACTTGTGTATGGATCTACGAATGTCCGCAATCCATCCATCAATCAGTCAATTTACTTGTCCGTCCGATCTATCCGTCCATCCATGCATGCGTCCTTTGACCCACCCATCCATGCGTCCGTCCGTCAGTCCGTTCATTCATCCGTATGTCCGTCCGTTCATTGTCCCGCCGGTCCATCCATCCACACACCTATCCATCGATCCATCCCTCCGTTCGTCCGCCCGTGCAGCTATCCATTACTCAGTCCGCCAAATTATTCATTCATTCATCCACCCACACATCCACCCATCCACCTATCCATTCATCCATCTATCCATCCATCCATTCATCAGAGCTCACTAACCCTGTCCATAGCCAAATTAGCCAGTTGCTAATTTTCAATCCAAAGTGGCTACAACATTTAGTCATTTTTAAATCATTTTCAAGGAAACTCTCTACATATCTGAAAATTGGTTGAAACTTAAAAAAATTCCAGTGTGAGTTCTGATCAACCCGTCCGTCCGTCCGTCCGTCCGTTAGCTCGTTCGTCCATTCGCCGTCCATCCATCCAGCTATTCATCAATCAAACAATCAATCCGCCCATCCATCCACACATCCACTTGTCGGTCTGTCCCTCAAACCTTCCATCACTTTTACTTGCAAGGAGCGGGATTTAGATTTAGCTCAGTCAGGTGAGTGCTCGCTTGATTTGCTTGCGTCGCAGGATCGAACCAATTCGATGGATCCATTTAACTGATTGGGTTTTTTGTTTCGTTCCAACCAGTGCACCACAGCTGGTCAAAGGACATGATATGTGCTTCCCTGTCTGTGGGAAAGTGCATATAAAAAAATATCCGTTGCTGCTAATGGACAAATATAGCGGGTTTCCTCTGATGACTACAAGTCAGAATTGCCAAATGTTTGACATCCAAAAGCCGATAATTAATTAATCAATGTGCTCTAGTGGTGTCGTTAAACATTTTTTTCACTGGGGCGACAACACCAGAAGGTATGTGTTCCGTCACGGCTGTTTTCTCGCGTCGCGGTCTCGTTCCGTAACACGTGGAACACGGCTAGCGTCACGTCGCGTGGCACACACGGAGACACTGTAACGAGGGAAACTCGCCGACCTTTCCGTGTTTCCACCTTTCCCGTCGCTTGTTGTACATACCTCGACACCACTCGGCGACACTCGGGATTCCGCGGCGTGACGGCGCATGCCCAAGTCGTTTAGCCGCGACACCCAACCGCCGACGTCACGGGGTAAGATACGCCACGTAGTGGTCGGTAGCTAAATGACATATATACCAGGGCTCTAGTACGATACGTGAGGTATTATATGAGGTGACGTGATATTCGTGTGACAATTTCGTTTTATCTGATGAGAGAGAGAGACAAAAACAGAGACAGAGAGAGATATGGAGAGAAAGACAGATTGAGAGAAAGAAAGATAGAAAGAAAGATAGAGAGAGAGAGTTGGAGAGAGCAAGTTTGTAGGAACGGGGGGTGGGGGGGGGGGGGGGCGTGCGGATGGTCTGCCCTCCCCACCCCCACCCCGACTTGAGGACGAACATGTACGGAATGTTTTCATAATATAAATAAAGATTTTAAAAATCTGACTTATGCCTCCAGGATTGTACCTCCACTCCAGAAAGAGAAAAGAAAAAGAAATAAATAAATACATAAATAAATACATCAAATATTATAATAACTGTATGTAAGACATTATATACAGATTAATGCCGGATACAATCCGTAGTGTGGCGCAGCGACCATTGTGTTTTGATAACTTTCAGAAAAATTCCTACAAGTTCTGGAGACCGTAATTATAAAACTTTAAAATGACATACCCTAGTTTTTAAACACTAAGGCATATTTTTTACTATTATAGCTGTTTATTGATAACTGAAATCATACTTTACTTAGATTTTATGGTTTAGATTATCCATTTCTGTACATTTGAAGTGTTTTTGTTCATCCTGGTGTTTGTAATAGCAGAAAATGCAATTGTCATGTTTTAAAAACGCACGTGCGTCTGAGAAGTATCAGTTATGGAGTCGAGGTTTAGTCTTATTTTTATAGAGTATTTCACCATTTCAAAGTCACAGACTCATGTTTCACTTACTTGTAACTTTATCCAAACTTAGTGTTAATTTTCACGGGTTGAAACTAGGCTCTGTCCTTTTAAAGTCGAAACTCGAGAGTTCATGAAAGTGTCAACTTAACGTGTTGCTGACATTACGCTGCACTCCGTCTACGCCACAGTCAGTGTCTGACACCACAGGTTAATGAGTCTGAGTACGTTGTCGTCTTTATCCAGTAAAAAGATTAGAATAGAAGACCCCGCCGGGCTTGCCAGGGTGTGAAATAATAAAATATAGAATACATTAATTTAAAAAAGAAGAAAAAGAAGGAGGAGGGGGGAAAAATAAAGCCTTTTGCAATATGACATATTGTCACGTCATGAATATTTATACATTCATGACGTCACACGTTTTCAACACGGTAATGCTGATGGCTTGTACCGGGTCGATGTCAATGTGACAAACACTTGCTGTCATGTATAATCCTTCTCTGACGTCGGATATGCTGATATAAAATATTACAATCTGTCATCATTTTGTTTTTAATTCCACAAAAGTGAGCATTGGCTGGTCCGCGCTCATGGAAATTTCGCCCTAAAATTATCGAAAAGTTGGTTTAAAATATTAACAATGCACCGAATAGTGGGGCGCCTAAGGCGATTTTTAACGAAACGATGTACAAATATTTTGTTTTATAGATAAGATTTGGAACTTATTTATACATCGAACGAAACTTGCTTGGAGGTACGAAGAAGACGTTAGCTTTGTTTAACGACACCACTAGAGCATATCGAACTATTAATCATCGGCTGTTGGATGTCAAACATTTGGTAATGTTGACATTTAGTCTTATAGAGAGGAAACCTGCTACATTTTTCCATTTGTAGCAAGTGATCTTTTATATGTACTTTCCCACAGACAGGAAAGCACGGCCTTTGATATATCAGTCGTGGTGCACTGGCTGGAACGAGAAATAGCCTAGTGGGTTCACCGACGGGGATCGATCCTGGACCGACTGCGCATCAAGCAAGCGCTTTACCACTGGGCTTCAGCCCAGCCCTAGAGGTACGAGTATTATTTCTTACACTCTCGTCTGAGGAGAGAGAAAAAACAACACCATGTGAGATTTGTGATGTAGCATGACGATATCCAGTATATGTTATGGATCCATTTGATTGGCTGTTCGATAGTGATGATTTACATGTCAAACCCCAAAAGGGCACTTTTTTTTTTTTCGGGGGTTAATTGTCCCTCCTGACTACCCTCCCACCTCACCGAGTTATTTACGGTCTTGGGTATCTGGGACCCATTTTACGAAGTGATCTTAGCGCTAAGATCACCTTAAGTGCATAACTACTGTATGCCCTTAAGATGATCTTAGTTCTAAGATCGCTTCATAAAACGGGGCCCTGGAGGTGTATAATTCAGAATACTTGAGAAACTCCATCCAGGATCCAAATACCTATGGCTATAATCATACCAAGATAAGATTTAAAAATCTAGGACCATGGTGTGCTGGTATGAATTTGTTAGTAATTATACGCCCCAAAATAAAGTTCACGCGACTAGGTGTGAACACATTACTATTTGAACAAGAAACTACAGTTTTACACACAGAAATACCATATGTTGTTACAGGCATAAGTACCTTTAACATAAATGTTTGACGACTGTTTTGATATCGGTCAATTCGTACTCCACTTTGTTTACTTTGTACTTCAATACACTCGTTGGCGGATCCAGAGAAGCATCGCAGGGGTCCCGTAACCCACCCCCATCCCGTTTGAAGTGCCCTTTGCAATGATTTTATATATAAAAAAATCAATCCACAATATACAGCACTAATTGTTTTGAAAACGCGTCTCTGAGTATTTTAATTTCAAAATTACCATACTCCCGATACCCCTACAAAACTCGCTTCCTTAGGTCAGGTCGTAGGGTTTTACGTGCACATTCAGAACAAGCTGTTGTAGCGCACGCCTGTCCTGGGCGCATGGCGAGTTCCTCCGTCCAGGACATAGCTTCCTTTGGGAGGTCGGCTCTTTTACGTTCAACAAACTCAGATTGCCCTTTTTTAATATGATTTTATGTTTCCCCTCCCCCCTTCACAAATCCTAGATCCGCCCCTGACACCGCCGAACGCGTGTGGTGGATTGTCCTTCACAATCGGCCAATATCAATGTGTTTAGTGTGTGTGTGTTCAGATCTGAATTTTGATGAGCTACGTCCAAGCGTCACGGAGAGCAACACTGTAAGCGCCTGGGTGGTTTGAGAAGTCGCTGAATGGCGCTTTATTACATCCATACACCTCAAAGTGCTTGATCGGCCAGCTGTGAAATAAGGCGACTTTCTAAATCCGATATATATACGAGTGGTAGATAACAAGGCTTGTTGTCAGATGGTGGTCGTGTGATATAGGGCACAGATTGAGATGTCCAAGTGTGTGTGTGTCCGAGCGACCCGAGGACAGGTCTAAAGTCCTAGAATCAAAATTAGCAAACAGAAAGGAATGTTTCACACACACACACACACACACACACACACACACACACACACACACACACACACACACACACACATATATATATATAAATACATGTATAACTATATAAAAAATATCACTCTATAGTGAGGTACATTCGAGCACTCTATCGTGAGGTACATTGAAGCACTCTATCGTGAGGTACATTGAAGCACTCTATCGTGAGGTACATTCGAGCACTCTATCGTGAGGTACATTCAAGCACTCTATCGTGAGGTACATTCGAGCACTCTATCGTGAGGTACATTCGAGCACTCTATCGTGAGGTACATTCGAGCACTCTATAGTGAGGTACATTTCAGCACTCTATCATGAGGTACATTCAAGCACTCTATCGTGAGGTACATTCGAGCACTCTATCGTGAGGTACATTCGAGCACTCTATCGTGAGGTACATTCGAGCACTCTATAGTGAGGTACATTTCAGCACTCTATCATGAGGTACATTCAAGCACTCTATCGTGAGGTATATTCCAGCACTCTATCGTAAGGTACATTCAAGCACTCTATCGTGGGGGGTACATTCCAGCACTCTATCGTGAGGTACATACAAGCACTCTATCGTGAGGTACATACAAGCACTCTATCGTGAGGTACATTCAAGCACTCTATTGTGAGGTACATTCAAGCACTCTATCGTGGGGGTACATTCCAACATTCTATCGTGAGGTACATACAAGCACTCTATCGTGAGGTACATTAAAACACTCTATCGTGAGGTACATACAAGCACTCTATCGTGAGGTACCTTCGAGCACTCTATCGTGGGGGTACATTCAGCCGTATAATCAAAATTATACCCAACCGTTTTATTTGCTGTGTTTTATTGTTTGTCAGGCTGCTATAGCATTATGATGGCGCATTATATATAATGCATTGTTACATACCATCTGTGCTTGCAAATAAGAGTTTTTAATTAAATGTCCAAAGACTTCCAAGAGAGACAAACACGCTTCTCTCCCCACCAACTAGGTTACCAATATAAACTAGCTTACGGTAATAATAATATATATAATGGAAATGTAATTTGCTTGGTTGTTTAAGTTAAAGTTTGTTTTGTTTAACGACACCTCTAGAGCACATTGATCTATTAATAATCATTTGGTAATTCCGACATAGTCTTATAGAGAAAACCCGCTACATTTGTTCCATTAGTAGCAAGGGATATTTTATATGCAGTTTCCCACAGACATGACACCATATGCCACGGCTTTTGGTATACTAGTCGAGGTGCACTGGTTGGGACGGGGGAAATACGGTCAGAGAATGGGTACATTGAAGTGATTCGATGGTTGTTAAAAGAGTACCACTTATTTATCAAATCATTAGATTTAAGTTTTAGACGCAACAAGTACAAACTGTTAATCGAAAGAAAGAAGTGTTTTATTTAATGACGCACTCAACTGAAGTATATTATAAAATATTGAGAAATTTCACAATACAACTGCATCGCATTTTCAAATTGTATGATGTAATGACTTTGATGAGGTTAATTCCCATTTTGAACAACGATGACTTAAACAACTGCATAGCATTTTCAAATCGTATGATGTAATGACTTTGATGAGGTTAATTCCATTTTTGAACAACGATGACTTAAACAACTGCATAGCATTATCAAATCGTATGATGTAATGACTTTGATGAGGTTAATTCCATTTTTGAACAACGATGACTTAAACAACTGCAAAGCATTTTCAAATCGTATGATGTAATGACTTTGATGAGGATTATTCCCATTTTGAACAAAATGACTTAAACAACTGCATAGCATTTTCAAATTGTATGATGTAATGACTTTGATGAGGTTAATTCCCATTTTGAACAACGATGACTTAAACAACTGCATAGCATTTTCAAATCGTATGATGTAATGACTTTGATGAGGTTAATTCCATTTTTGAACAACGATGACTTAAACAACTGCATAGCATTTTCAAATCGTATGATGTAATGACTTTGATGAGGTTAATTCCATTTTTGAACAACGATGACTTAAACAACTGCAAAGCATTTTCAAATCGTATGATGTAATGACTTTGATGAGGATTATTCCCTTTTTGAACAACGATGACTTAAGCTAATAGTGATCAAGAAAACTGCAATAAGCGTGTATGCTAATCATGTTATCTACAGGACGATGGGCGTAAAACACGGGGTCGTAGGAGGACTGCTTCCTCCCCGAAAAATAATTGATAGTTCCCTTTTAGTTTAAAAGTGCCCATTATATCCTTCTGAAGAAATCCTCATAATACTTCGCTTATATTTTATTTTACCCCCACCATTAGTTATTTTAAATGCAATAATATACACATGTATATTTAAATTGGTACCAGTTTTATGACTTAGCCGTTTCCACGTTCTCGTTTTTAATCAAAACAATCGTTATTACATAGTACAGTACAATGACACTAGTCCGCGACTTTGATTGGTTTATTGCTGAACATAGCGTACTTACATACTTGACTGATTTTCATTGGTTTATTATTGAACATAGTAACATACCCGAGTGATTTTCATTGGTTTATTATTGAACATATTAACATGCCTGACTGATTTTCATTGGCTTAATATTACACAACGGGTGTACTCGATATTCTTTTCAAATAAGCGCCGACTACAACAGCCATTAAACAAGGTGCGTCTGTTTGTTTTAAGTAAATAAGGTTTTCGAGAGTAACCTAGTTCGATGAGTACAACTAGTTTTCACCTAAACTAAAATGGTCTAATACTGTTAGCCGATTCACTGTCTCCGTCTAAATTATATTCCATTCTAGTCCCTAGTCGTTAGTCCTCAACTTGTTTATTCAAGACAAGAGTTGGGATGTGGTGTGGTCGCGTTATATAGCGTGTTACTGTCGCGTTATATAGCGTGTTACTGTCGCGTTATAACACTGAGCTGAGGGGCTTAGCGTTATATAGTGTTTCATTGAATGCGTACGGTTATGTTGATTGCCGTGGCGTAACGTGGCGTAGCGTATTAAAAAGGCACATTGTTGGTGTGTGTACCTTCTGTCTGAGTTCTGCCAGTGATGGCATTCATCGCGGGAGTGAAGCCGCTGGTGTTCTCTTAGTGAAGTCATCTGTTGATAGAGTGAGGCTGCGGGTGTACTTAGTGACGTCATATGTTGATAGAGTGAGGCTGTGGGTGTACTCAGTGACGTCATATGTTGATAGAGTGAGGCTGTGGTTGTGCTTAGTGACGTTATCTGTTGATAGAGTGAGGCAGTGGGTCTACTCAGTGACGTCATATATTGATAGAGTGAGGTTATGGGTGTACACAGCGACGTAATCTGTTGATAGATTGAGGCTGTGGGTGTACTTAGTGACGTCGTATGTTGATAGAGTGAGGCTGTGGGTGTACTTAGTGGCGTCATCTGTTGATGGAGTGAGGTAGCAGGTGTACTCAGTGACGTCATCTGTTGATATAGTGAGGCTGTAGGTGTACTTAGTGACGTCATTTGGTAATGGAGTGAGGTAGCAGGTGTACTGTCAGTGACGTCATCTATTGATGGAGTGAGACATTGACGTCATCCATTCATCGGCTCAATGGGACGGCGTAAGGCCACCAAACTAACATCTCTCTCACCAACCAATCAACCAACCACCACCAACAAAATGATAACAACCCATCCTCGAGAGATAGCCCAGATAGCTTAGGCGTGTGCCCAGGACAGTGTACTTGAACCTTTATTGGATACAAGGCAGGCAAATCAACATAAAATGAAATGAAGTATGACAACATGGGCTGTAGGACCACCTACGAACCTCTATCACTGCGTGTTAGTCCTTCTGCCTGACTCCAAAGTGTACGGAGCCGTGCAGTGTGGAGCGCGCTTATGATATTAATGTTCTTTTGAATTCCAAATCTTGTTTACAGTTCTTGATACCGCGACAATGGAGCTTCGTGCGCTACTTACGTACATTGTCAACGAAACGGCAGTGAAGAGAGTGAAAGCCATCATATGATATATTGATGTTGACGGTGTGGACTCGGTTTTGATGTCCTTGAATGGAACAGTTTGCTGGTGGGTCATACGGGTATAGACCTCTCCATTGATCAGGGAGACGTCTTTTTGATGCCGCCTTTTCAGAGTTAGACTCAGTTGGCTTGGAGGTAGACCGCACGGCAACAATATGTCCATTGATAGATGGTCTTGTAAATACGCCTTCTGCCTCTGCTTGCAATTCAGTGGCCCGCGAAACAGTTTCGGTTCGCATTGTGAATAAAGTAGGTATAATAGCTGTGGTAGGAAGCTTCAGTTTTGGCTGTCTAGAGAGATCCAAGCGAAACAGAAGGAAGCCTGTAGGACATTCTCAACTCAAAAGGGTTTATAGAGAAAGGGATGTTTGCTTGGTGGTGCATCACCAGATTGTTTAGTCAGAAGCTGTTTGAGATGTTTTGTACATTTTGTACTTAAAGGGGCTAATCTGAGTTAGCTGCCGCTGTGTCCGACTAACAGAGCCTTTTCAATGACTGAAATGACATGTCATATTAAATATATTTTCTTGTTTAGAATTTTTGTAAAATCCACTTTAAATTATTACCAAACATTACAATGACCAGCTATACACCGACTCGAAAGTAAAGTTTGTTTTGTTTAACGATACCACTAGAATACATTGATTTATTAATCACCGGTTATTAGATTTCAAACATTTCTGACATATAGTCTTAGAGAGGAAACCCGCGATATTTGTTTTATTAGCAGACAGGATAGTACATACCACGGTCTTTGATATACAAATTGTGGTGCACTGGCTGGAACAAGAAATAGTCCAACGAGCACACCGACGGGAATCGTTACTAGATCGACCGCGCATCAGGCGAGTTCTTTGCCACTAGACTACATCCCAACCCTCTGACTACAGATACTGGTATTCTAACCATTCTAAACGAAAAGTGTATTAAATATGTAAATTTGAGTGGTTTAATTAAAAAAGGCTCTATGGGTGGGAAACATCTTACAATGGCTACATACTTGGACCAGACAATTCCGCTTTCAGTCTTCTGATGACGTCAGTAGTATATTTGCGAAACATTTTATTCTTTTACTTTCAGACAGACTTTATGTTTATTATATATCGAAAGAGGAAACCCGCTGCCAACACAAATGATAATCCCGACTTTTAGCAGCAGTGTTTGTTTTGTAAGCTTTCCCAGAGACTGGCAGCATATGCCACTGCCTTTATTTTATTAAGATAATAAGACACTACCATTCACGCTTCTCCAGACATTTCATCAGTTGTCTGTCCGTGTTAACTTGTTCCTCATTCACCCAGCCATTCTGCTTTATATGAAAGGTTAACGGAACTGACCCTAATCATTAGACAACTAAGCACAGCCGTTTTACCGTTGAATTACACGCTATTTACAACTTATTGTTTAAAATATCAACGTTGGCAAGCCCATTATGTATTTGAGCGACCTGGTATACCTAACAGTACTTCGTGAATGGGGACACGACCTTGTAAAAGAAGGTGCGAGGTTGCAGAACTAGGTTCACTGACTTTCAATATACAAGGCTCTGAAATGGCATTCCCTTCTTTTTAAACTGGTCAGATAAATGTAGACTTCTAATCCATCACTGCACACGCGTTAAGTAATGACGGTATCACACGCCTGCCTGGTATAATATCGGCGTATGTTCCCAGGGTCTGTGTTGATATTACCCTGGACGTGTTGCTGGAACCGAGGGAACCTGACCACGTCAGACAGGCCTTGTGCTCTATCATTGTCTGGCTCTTCCTTTGAACTCGTGAAGCAGACGTGACCAGTAATCCACAAATGAGTTGATAAATTGGTCGAATCAACGTTTAATCCGTGTTTCCGCACAGTATATATATTGTCATCTAACGAGTCATTATATGGTCGCGATCTGTTGAAATATCTGTGATATTTGCCGAGATATTAAATTAGAGTAAACTAATATGCGTGGGATTGGACAATGAAATCAGTATGGGAAGTGACAAACGATTGTTTTGTTATGAAATGACCACGTCTCTAAGAGTCGTATTTCGTCATAGTTCAATCCAGACAGTACTACAAACCTAGTTTAGAAGGTGGTTAGATAACTATTAGCCGGCCTCGGTGGTGTCGTGGTTAAGCAATCGTACGTAAGGTTGGTAGGTACTGGGTTCGCATCGCGGTACCGGCTCCCACCCAGAGCGAGTTTTTAATTAATCCATGGGTAGGTTGAAGACCACTACACCCTCTTCTCTCTCACTAACCACTAACAACTAACCCTCTGCCCTGGACAGAAGCCCAGATAGCTGAGGTGTGTACCCAGGACAGCGTGCTTGAATCTTAATTGGAAATGAGCACGAAAATAATTTGAAATGAAATGAATGATAACTATTAACAGAACTCAAGGCTTGTTAGAAGACTTTTTTCTGAGTTTTATAATGAAGAGTGATTGTTTAAATTTTAAATAGCTGTTGACCGTACTACCAAGCTAGTTAAAATACTTTTTTTCTACTTTATAGTATGAGGGGTGTTTATTTAAATAACTATTAACATCAATTTATAGCTACTTAGAAGACATGGTTCTGTTTTACACAATGAGGAGTGTTTATTTTGTTATGTTGACTATTTCGTGCATGACCAATTCTGCTTTTTACAGGAAAGGTGTTTATTTAAACAGTAATATGTAGCTATATAGTTTAGAAGACATTTTTGTTCTGCTTCATATAATGGCGGGTGTTTATGTTGATAACCGTTGACCGTACTGCATTGCCAAGTCTGCTACATTTCTAATGAAGGTGTTTATTTAGGTCTACGCGCATGTTAACAGAAGGGGCGGGATGTAAAGCGTACACTTGATGTGCGGTCAGTCTAGGATCGATGCCAGTTGGTGGGCCCGTTGAGCTATTTCTCGTTCCAGCAAGTGTGACTGGTATATCAAAGGCCGTGGTATGTGCTATCCTGTCTGTGGGGTAGTGCATATGAAAGATCTCTTGCTACTAATGGAAAAAATGTAGCGGGTTTCCTCTCTGGGACTATGTCAAATTACCAAATGATGATTAATAAATCAGTTTGCTCTAGTGGTGTCGTTAGACAAAACAAAACTTTAACTGTTAGCAAGCAGTAAGACACAGTATATATATATATATATATAGATAGATAGATAGATAGACACGTACACACACACACGCACACACACACACACACACACACACACACACACAGTTTTAAATATATTGTTCTGCTTTATGATGCGAGAAGTTTATTTAAATAACTGAATACAGTAGTACGTACATACACGTGTACCTAGTTTAAAGTTTTTTGTGTTTGATTTATATGGTGGGGGAGCGGGGATGGAGAGCGCTGGAGAGTTCTGTATAGCAAAATGAAATATTATGCATTTGTAGGCTTTCCAAATGTTTATTGAATAGTTGTGTTTGATCTTCACTAACAAACATTTGACGTTGTGAAAGAGCAAAAACAGTTTTCGTGTCCATCTGTTTAACCTCGGCAGTCTAAAGGCTGTGACTTTTATTTCAACATGCCTGTCTCGTGTTTATTTAACACGGTTAGGAAAATGTTTGTATATGCTATATCACAGACGGTCTAAACCGATCACTATTTTGTTATGTTTGGGGAGACGGCTATTCAGCAATATTCACATCTAGACGTGCCCAGAGGTCATGTGCGCTTCTTCACTTCTGTTTAACCGCCGTGCTACCTATATCGATGGTGATGTAGTCAAGTCATTGGCCTTACGATTGGCAGATACTGAGTTCGCATCCTGGTACTGGCCTCAACACAAAGTGAGTTTTAACAGCTTAACGGAGAAGTGTGTCACTTCGCCGACTTCTCTAATCACTATTTTTCGTTCCAGCCAATGTGCACCACGACTGGTATATCAAAGACCGTTGTATGTGCTATCCTGTCTGTGGGATGGTGCATTAAAAAATCCATTGCTACTAATGGAAAAATGTAGCGGGTTTCTTCTCTAAGACTATACGTCAAAATTACCAAATGTTTGACATCCAATAGATGATGATAAATAAATCAATGTGCTCTTGTGGTGTTGTTAAACAAAAACTTTAATCACTAAGAACTGACCACTAACCCACTGGCTACTAACCCACTGGCTACTAACCCAGTGGCTACTAACCCACTGGCTACTAACCCACTGGCTACTAACCCACTGGCCACTAACCCAGTGACCACTAACCCACTGGCTACTAACCCACTGGCTACTAACCCACTGGCTACTAACCCACTGGCTACTAACCCACTGGCTACTAACCCACTGGCCACTAACCCACTGGCCACTAACCCAGTGACCACTAACCCACTGGCCACTAACCCACTGGCTACTAACCCAGTGACTACTAACCCAGTGACTACTAACCCACTGACTACTAACCCACTGGCTACTAACCCACTGGCTACTAACCCACTGGCTACTAATCCACTGGCTACTAACCCACTGGCCACTAACCCACTGACCACTAACCCACTGACTACTAACCCACTGGCTACTAACCCACTGGCTACTAACCCAGTGACTACTAACCCACTGGCTACTAACCCACTGGCTACTAACCCACTGGCGTGGAGTGTTAACCTACACATCTGTTATGTGTGCCAAGGAAAGCAGACTTCAACTTGTCTTTAAAGTGACAGACCCTTGTTTTTAAACACTACAAATCGGCCTCGGTGGCGTCGTGGTTAGGCCATCGGTCTACAGGCTGGTAGGTACTGGGTTCGGATCCTAGTCGAGGCATGGGATTTTTAATCCAGATACCGACTCCAAACCCTGAGCGAGTGCTCCGCAAGGCTCAATGGGTAGGTGTAAACCACTTGCACCGACCAGTGATCCATAACTGGTTCAACAAAGGCCATGGTTTGTGCTATCCTGCCTGTGGGAAGCGCAAATAAAAGATCCCTTGCTGCTAATCGGAAGAGTAGCCCATGTAGTGGAGACTGCGGGTTTCCTCTCCAAATCTGTGTGGTCCTTAACTATATGTCTGACGCCATATAACCGTAAATAAAATGTGTTGAGTGCGTCGTTAAATAAAACATTTCTTTCTTTAAACACTACAATGTATTTTTCACTATTTGTGCCATTTTTGACAATTGAAATCAGACGTTGCTTACATTTAATTGTTTAAAATATCCACTGCGTACATCCGAAAAGTTTCTGGTGTCTAATGTTTCTAATACCACGAAATGCATTTTTCATATTTTTCATGTTTTTAGAGAGGAAACCTGCTACATTTTCTTAATGCAGCAAGGGATCTTTTATATGCACTTTCCCACAAACAGGAAAGCACATACCACAGTTTTTGACCAGTTGTGGTGCACTGGTTGGAACGAGAAAAACCCAATCAGTTAAATGAATCTGCCGGGATGGTTCGATCCTGCGACGCAAACACCTCAACCGAGCACTCAACCGACTGAGCCAAATCCCGCCGTGAGCCTTTAAAGGCGCCCTGTCAACCCGACGTCATTTAACGTGATTCTAAATTTATTATCAGAATGTTAAGCCGCCAAGTCGATAATGCTGGCAGTCTATTGATAGCGTGCTCACTTGGAATGTGACATTGACAAATGACGAGAAGTCGTCAAATGTTAGTCACTGTTTTGCCGTCGTTGCGACGATATTTTTCACACGTTTTTATTACGACATCAACGGTGACAACTTTGAGCGAACATTCCGCGATCACTTGGCGAGCACGAAATGCACGTAACGTGCAGTGTGACGGTCACGGCATTGTAAACTGTACAGTATTGTAAACCATACAGTATTGTAAACTGTACAGTATTGTAAACCGTACAGTACTGTAAATTGTACAGTATTGTAAACCGTACAGTACTGTAAACCGCACGGCTGTAAAACTCAGAATGAAATTAGTACCTGAGCTGTATTTAGCTGTCGAAAATTACATAAAAGAGTGACCCTTTAAAGTTTAAACTCCACATGGGGGATGATTACCTGGTATGCACTGCAGGTTCCGTGTAACCCGGGATCAGGTGATACAGAGATAGCTCAACTGACAGCAAGCGTGGAGCACGGACCTGTCAGGTAGTCCTATACCGAAATGGAAATACTGCGGCTTCACCATTCATCTCGTCATCATACATGAGCCGCTATGAAATAATTGTATGTAGTGTATATGCCCGAAACGCAAGCCGCAGACGCAAAAGTCGGACCGCACGCAAGCGCCGCATGAAAACTATATGAGCCTTAACAGTTACCCTTTTTGTTTAGCTGGAGAAGACTCTACTGGTGGAACAGGGTGGACCACGGGGGCCATAACTTACACTCCCTCTGTGTTTGTACTCAGAAGGCTCCAGAGATTCCCCATTTGAACATCTGAAATTCTAAAATGTCTTCTTGGCTGTCGCACTGACTCCACTTTCAAATTCACTAAGCTGACTCTCTTAATGAGTCTATGTCCTTTCTTCTTTTGTAATGCCTCCACTAGGTACGACCCTAATTATCTGACTAAGTCTTTAAAAATAAACGCTGATTGGCCAACCATTTGTATTTTCATATAGTTTTATTTTCGAGATCGAGAGAGAGAGAGAGAGAAAGAGAGAATGAATGAATGAATGTTTAACGACACCCCAGGTCGAAAAATGCATCGGCTATTGGGTGTCAAACTATGGTAAATGGAAAAAACAATTGATGATCAACATCAATATAAAAATCCAACAGTTAAATAAAAACACAAATATCACACATAGATACTGACTTTTATTCAAAATTTCAATTTGTGCTGTATTGGCCATTCTCAAAGAGAATGTTACACCCCTGCACCACGGTGAGGTTACAGCACGCGCAGGGGAGAGAGAGAGAGAGAGAGAGAGAGAGAGAGAGAGAGAGAGAGAGAGAGAGAGAGAGAGAGAGAGAGAGAGAGAGAGAGAGAGAGAAACGTGAAGGAATGGCCTATCGGGCATCCGCGTCCGCCCCTCTCTATCCTCTCCTCCCTTTCTCTCCGCCCTATATCTCTTTCTTTCCCTCTCAGCCTCTGTCTGTCTCTCTGTCTTGCTAAATAGTCGTAGCGTAAAATTTAGCTTATGTGGACCTAAGCTCAGGGCCGGATTTAGACCTTGGTAGGTCCGGGCCAGGGGCCCGGGGCACTTCAGGTTCGGGGGCCCCTCAACATAGAAATTAAATTACATGACAAATAAAAAAAAAAAAACTAATTTTATAATTATTACATTTTTTAATAAAGGAAATCCCAGGGTAATTGCCCCCTTTGCCCCCTTATAAATCCGGCACGGCCTAAGCTCGCACTACAATTTGTAAAGTTATCTCGACTGTATTTGAATATTATTTTCCTTTTTGTACAGACTCAGTATATTAACAACCCAACTAATTAAAATGCATGTTGTTAGTCATTCTCGACACACTAGCAACTAGTGAAAGATGTATGTTTGTTGTTTGTTTTTTTGGGGTTTTTTGCATATTATTGTATCTGGACAAACCACAAACAGATACTTAGTGTTAGTGATATATTAGTAATTGGTGCGAGACAGAGAGATGCGTGATCCCAGAGGTGTGTGTCTTCGTTAAAGACCCATTATCGGGGCAAGGCGTATGTCTGGCCGTGTTATACGACGATTTTATCGCCACGTCGCAGTCTTTATTGGTCGTAAAAGCCACACAACCCAGTGACATTGTTTAAGTGGAAATAGTTTACATGACAGGTGCCCACAAGGCTGGATTAAATGATTTCTTAATGAATATATTGCCCTCGGAAGTTTTCGTAAACCGCGACGGGTCAAGACTGAAGTGTTTGCGCGTTGTTTTGCAGCGTCACGGACCCGTGTGATACAGTATTCGACTTGCAAGAACTAAGTCACGTAACAGACGTTTAATTCGTTCATTTCTCGTGGAATAAAGAACTACTTAAAGGTTCAACACTACAATAGTCCCAGGGCCGTACCTAGCTGGGGAAATGGGGGTGGGGGTGGGGGGGGGGGGGGGGGTAAGTGGGTAGTAGTAGTTATCCCATATGAAAATTACGAAAAAAGTGCCTTTTATTTACTAGCTGATGAATACCCTGTATTACCGAACCTCTTTCTCCCCCACCTCCCAGCTTTTTAATTTTTTAACATTTGTTTATAATGTGACTCACAGACTGTGTGGGACCGGCCTCGGTGGCGTCGTGGTAGGCCATCGGTCTACAGGCTGGTAGGTACTGGGTTCGGATCACAGTCGAGGCATGGGATTTTTAATCCAGATACAGACTCCAAACCCTGAGTGAGTGCTCATAATGTATATAAAAGAAACATTCTTGTTAATGGAATAATGTAGCAGATTCCCTCTGAAGATTACGAGTTAAACTTGCTAAATGTTTGACATCAAATAGCCGATGTAATGTAAAGTTTGTTTCTAAAGTTCATTTACTAATCCGTGCAATATTCCACAAGTTAAAGTTAAAGTGTGTTTAGTTTAACGACACCAGTAGAGCACATTGAGTTATTTATCATCGGCTACTGGAGTGGTTCGATCCTACGGCGCAAACATCTCAGGCGAGATGAGTCTATCGACTGAGCTAAATCCCGCCTCAACTTTCCAGAATCGAAAATATTTTCTGTAGACGAGCAAATATTGATGATTATGATCTACTAAGATATTTACACATTCTCACGATGCAACAGGGCGCATTTCTACAAAAAACCCGGTATCATCAACATTCTGGCAATGTTAGCGCTCGCCAAACAGTCGCATCAGCCACTGCGTAAGCTCAGTCAACCGCTTGCCGCTAACTTTCCCCATGACTGATTTTTACGCTACACTGTAAACCGAATTACCACTTCGGAAACTAATCAAATTATTCGCAAACGTTAGCGAAACCTTTGTTGGCTGAACCTGGGACATCCAACAAACGTTTTGCTAACGTTCGCGAACTATTTGATTGGTTCCCGACATTGCCATTTGGTTTACCGTGAAGCGCATAAACCAGTCTAGTGGATGTTTTTCTTGCTCAGTCTGACTGAACTCAGCGCAGTACTGTTAAAAACAGTTTGTTTTGTTTTACGATACCACTAGAGCACATTGTTTTACTAATCATCTTCTACTGGATGTCAAACATTTGGTAATTGTGACATATAGTCCTAGAGAAAACCCGGTACATTTTCTCATTAGTAGCAAGGGATCTTTTACATGCATCGTCCTACAGACATGATAGCACATACCACGGACTTTGATCTACCAGTCGTGTTGCACTGGCTGTAACGAAAAATAATAGCCCAGTGAGCCAAACGATGGGGGTCGATCTTGGACCGACATCGCATTAACTGAACGCTTTTCCACTGGGCTACATCCGGTCCCAACCCAGTATTACGTCTTGAGATTCTGCACACATCAGTACAAGCAAGAACAATTAAACCTGATATACAGTCATTAATATTCTAAGCATTTATAGTCATTTAACCTGTTTGTTATTTATTCCTGGAGCTGGGGATATTTTGTATGCATCAGAGGTCCCCTAAATCACCATCCCATATTTGGTGAGGGGACTACCTGGGCCATTATAAAAATCAGGGTGGACACTCTATGTCCTGGCAATAAATGAAAAATTTGACCTTATGTACACAATTAACATGGCTAAAAAAGTGACCAAATAATAGGGGTACGGGAAATTAAATTTGACATAACTTGGCGAGATATCAATATATCATGGCATTTTACACGCCATAATGGAGGATGATTTAGGGGACCTCTCATACATGCAAAAGGTCCTCAACTCCAGAGCAATTCCTAAACCATTGTTTTGCGAAAGTAAATATCAATTGAACCAATATTCTAAGCGCCTTGGATCCACCTCCGTAAAGATGATGTATTCGGCGGCGGAGTGCTCCTACTATTACAGCCCGCTATGCAGTGCAACAAACGCCATATACTAGTAGTCGGTAGAGCGGTGTAAAAATGAATGGCGAAACCATTAACATTTCTGAAATCATAATCATATTTTCGCACAAGGCCGAGTCGAAATGATGTTTTGACTGCTACCACGAATTACTGACAGGCATTTCGCACATAGGACTGCCACTTTCTAGGACGATACATCCTTGCTACCACGAGTTACTGACAGGCATTTCGCACATACGAGGACTGCCACTTTCTAGGACGATACATCCTTGCTAATTCACATGGAGAAAGACTGTCATTTTCTAGGACGATACAGCCTTGCTACTTCGCATGGAGGAAGACTGCCATTTTCTAGGACGATACATCCGTCGTACTTCACATGGGGACTGACACTTTCTAGGACGATACAGCCACCCTACTTCACATGTAGGAGGACTGCCACTTCATTGCATGATACATCCTACCTACATCACATGTAGAACTGTCACTTTCTAGGACGATACATCATTGCTACTTCACGTGTAGAACTCACTATCTAAGACGATACATCATTGCTACTTCACACGTAGAACTCACTTTCTAGGACGATACATCATTGCTACTTCACATGTAGAACTGTCACTTTCTAGGACAATACATCACTGCTACTTCACATGTAGAACTGTCACTTTCTAGGACGATACATCATTGCTACTTCACATGTAGAACTGTCACTTTCTAGGACGATACATCATTGCTACATCACATGTAGAACTGTCACTTTCTAGGATGATACATCATTGCTACTTCACATGTAGAACTCACTTTCTAGGACGATACATCACTGCTACTTCACATGTAGAACTGTCACTTTCTAGGACAATACATCATTGCTACATCACATGTAAAACTGTCACTTTCTAGGACAATACATCATTGCTACTTCACATGTAGAACTGTCACTTTCTAGGACGATACATCATTGTTACTTCACATGTAGAACTGTCACTTTCTAGGACGATACATCATTGTTACTTCACATGTAGAACTCACTTTCTAGGATGATACATCATTGCTACTTCACATGTAGAACTCACTTTCTAAGACGATACATCATTGCTACATCACATGTAAAACTCACTTTCTAGGACGATACATCATTGCTACTTCACATGTAGAACTGTCACTTTCTAGGACAATACATCATTGCTACTTCACATGTAGAACTGTCACTTTCTAGGACGATACATCATTGCTACTTCACATGTAGAACTGTCACTTTCTAGGACAATACATCACTGCTACTTCACATGTAGAACTCACTTTCTAGGACGATACATCATTGCTACTTCACATGTAGAACTCACTTTCTAGGACGATACATCATTGCTACATCACATGTAGAACTCACTTTCTAGGACGATACATCATTGCTACATCACATGTAGAACTCACTTTCAAGGACGATACAATATTGCTACATCACATGTAGAACTCACTTTCTAGGACGATACATCATTGCTACTTCACGTGTAGAACTCACTTTCTAGGACGATACATCATTGCTACTTCACATGTAGAACTGTCACTTTCTAGGACGATACATCATTGTTACTTCAGATGTAGAACTCACTTTCTAGGACGATACATCATTGTTACTTCAGATGTAGAACTCACTTTCTAAGACGATACATCATTGCTACTTCACATTTAGAACTGTCACTTTCTAGGACGATACATCATTGCTACTTCAGATGTAGGAGGACTGCCATTTCCAATACACATACCTACACCACATGGAGGAGGACTGCCACTTTATATGACGATACATCCTTGCTACTTCACACGTAGGACTGCCACTTTCTAGGACGATACATCCTTGCTACTTCACATGTAGGACTGGATTTTTAATTTAATAGTGTGCACCTTCCCACACACACAGGACAGGTTTTTGATATATATTCCAGTCATGGGACACTGGCGTGTTCAAAAGGTCAAGGCCTCGCGAACAGTTCGACTGGTACCATCGTCTTCTATCAATCTTATGTCGCATTCATCTAACGTTAAGCGTACAAACCAGTCTAGCGAGAAGACCGCGATAGCTCGCCCTCCAGTAATTTACTCTGCAGGCGCGTATACAGGGAAGGGTTTCGGGGAATGAAACTCCTCCCTGCTAAACAAAATGTTCTCCTTTTTAAAAATATATTTTGTAGGGGAGCATGACTCGACCCCCGTATAAACTTCGCTCCCTACAGTCTAGACCCCTCTGCTAAAATTCTTATACACGCGCCTGCTCCGGTTAGGGTTCCAAAGTTAAACTTTGTTTTGTTTAACGACACCACTAGAACACATCGATTTATTAATCATTGGCTATTGGATGTCAAACATATGATTTTGATAATTTTGACATAGTCTTAGCAGGGCCGTACCCTCCGGGGGGGGCAGGGGGGGCAGCTGCCCCCCCCCCCCGAGAATCTTGTCCTTTTTTTTTTTATATATATATCTCCAGTAATAGCATAGAAATGTTTAATCTTTATAGTATGTTAAAAATTATTTATAAAATTTAGTGCCCCCCCATGGATTTTGGTCAGGGTACGGCCCTGCTTAGAGAGAAAACCCGCTACATTTTTTTTCCATCAGCAGCAAGGGGTCTTTTAAATATGCACCATCACGCAGACAGAATAACACATATATAACGGCCTTTGATATACCAGTTGTGGTTCACTGGCTGGGACGAGAAATAGCCCAATGGGTCCACCGATGGGGATAGATCCCAGACCGACCACACATCAGAATGACGCTTTACCACTGGGCTACGGGTTTTAAATGATGGGGGGGGGGGGGGGGGGGGGGGGGTTAGGATATTGGGGGGATAGGATATTGCATGAGACAACACATCAGTTAATCATGCGTTATATTACTTAATAGTTTCCAGGTTTTAAAAATAAATTAGACCTCTGACCAACTCTTAAAGATTACAGTTCGTTTGAAACGCAAACATATATATTGTTTCAAAATGCCATGCACTTACGTGCAGCGAATCAACAATGCTATAAATTAACAAAATACCAGAGCTGTATTTGTATTCTGTCAAATTCCACGTTCACAGGAATGTCGAAGTTTTTCAGATTTATTCCTTTTTTTGTCAGACTTCACATGCACCACTTTGAGGTTTTCAGCATTTCCCTGTTAAACTTTACAACCCCACTTAGCAAAACCTCGTGGGTTCTTTTTTTCCTCACGCGAAGGGGGCACATTTCCCCCCATAACCTCAAACCTATTGTTCATTATATGCATTAACCGTATGCCACCCCCTTTCTTTGATGGCTAATTGCACCATGCTTTAGATCATCTGATAACTAAAGCAGAGTGACGCATCTTGTTTGTTTAATATATTGTTCTCTGCATATCGGCTTCTTCATCTAAAACGGCTTGTGAAAAGTAGTTCAGCCGGTGCATGGCGTGACGTAACGACAAAGTACCGCGGACAGCGTGTAGTGACATACTCTTTGATATGTTACACCTGTATCCCACGGTATCACCATAAAAACACGCCTCAAAGAGTGGCTTGTCACTTGAACCTCTCTGTTCGCTGCATATTCACAATGCCGAGATCAAAGGGCGTAAATAAAGACATAAGAAAGCTATACACATCGGTATAAACTGTTACAACTCCGTGGGTATCCCTCGGTAGAGTAAAAGAAAGAAATGTTTTATTTAACGACGCACTCAACACATTTTATTTACGGTTATATGGCGTCAGACATATGGTTAAGGACCACACAGATTTGGAGAGGAAACCCGCTGTCGCCACATAGGCTACTCTTTTTACGACAGGCAGTAAGGGATCTTTTATTTGCACTTCCCACAGGCAGGATAGCACAAACCATGGCCTTTGTTGAACCAGTTATGGATCACTGGTCGGTGCAAGTGGTTTACACCTACCTATTGAGCCATGCGGAGCACTCACTCAGGGTTTGGAGTCGGTATCTGGATTAAAAACCCCATGCCTCGACTGGGATCCGAACCCAGTACCTACCAGCCTGTAGACCGATGGCTAACCACGACGCCACCGAGACCGGTCCCTCGGTAGAGTAGGCCCTATTTCTGAATATCATTACGCGATCCTGATTTGCCCACGACCGCGAGCGATGTATTTTAAAGACGTATTTAGCTTTTTATTGTTATTTATTTATATTACCATTTTATTCTGGATATAATGTGCTATTATGCATGGCGTATTTTACTTAAAGGTACATTCCTGACTTTGCTGCATTGTAAGATGTTTCAGACTAATAAAATATTTCTACGATTAAAGGGACATACCCTAGTTTCAGTCGTGAAAACTAACACTAAGTTTAGTTAATCTACAAACCTGTAACACATTTGAATAAAGCTACAATTGAGTAAAACATGAGTTTGTGTCTTTGAAATGGCGAAATACCCTCTAAAAATAGACTAAAACTCGACTTCATAACGGTTACTTCTCAGACGTATGTGCGTTTTTAAAAATTCGAGAATGCATTTTGTGATATTAAAAACACCAGGATGACCAAAAACACTTCGAATGTACGGAGATTGATAATCCAACCAATAAAATCTAAGTAAAGTATGATTTAAGTTATCAAAAACGGTTATAATAGTCAAAAATATGCGTTAGTGTTTAAAAACTAGGGTATGTTCCTTTAAACTTACATATTAAATATATTTTCTTGTCTAGAATATCAGTGTCTGTATATTCAATGTTTCTGGTCGTCTTAATATTTGTAAGAAGCCCAAACTAGATTTTATCTTCAAATAATTTCGTACGTACGAAAAAATTATATTTTAGGAAATAAAATAAAATTTAACCTATTACAAATATTAGAACGCTCAGAAACACGTTTAATATACAGCCACTAATATTTTATGCAGAAAAATATATTTGATATGTAATTACATTCGTTAAAAAGTCGCTGTTAGTCGATAACATCTTAAAATTGCAGCAAAACTCAGGAATGTCCCTTTCCCTTTAATTTGCTCTTGTCATTCTAAATTTAATTTATGCACAAATATTCCTTTTATCTTGCTTTTAGACATCATGTGTGTGGTTATGTTTGCTTGTTGTATTGTGTATATTTTATATCCCAATATGTTCTATTCATCAAAATGATTTTTAATTGTGTCATGTATATATTTGCATAAGCTTCTCATTTTATGTGCGCCTATATTTTTATGTGTGGTCCCTCTTCTACTAATCATCTTATAATATATTATTATATTTTATCCTTTGTTAGCATACATGTATAACCTATCACTTTACCAGTAAATAACTGGGTGCTTCAATCTGTTGGAGGAAAAATACAAATGTATGTATGCATTGCAAAAGCGTTCATTGTATTATTGGTTAATTCGGTCACCGACGTATGGGCGAGTATGTTACTCGGTTATGACCAAATTGCAACATTACGTCCAGACAACAACCTTGGGGCGCTATGGTTATACTGCATAGCCCCCGCGGTTGTAACTCTTTACTATATAATATAACCATAGGACTCCCAGAGTTGTTTAGTGGGTACCTGTGATGACGTCATGTAGTATAAATGCGATAGATTTTTGGGGGGTTAAAAAGGTGATGCCTCGACCAGAAGCGGTCAGGCCCTTTATAAGGGCCCTATGGGCAACCTAGGGAGACACCACAGCATCGTAAAGGTCTAAAATTAACGAGCTACTCTCGATTCACTAATATCAAAACCTATATTAGCTCGGCCATTTACCTTTCGACCGACCGTTCAAAATTGCGCCAAATTCCCTCAATCAAAATTGCGCACTCTTTTCTCTTTGGCATTTAACTGCTCCATTCAAATTCCATAGCACCACCACCACCCCCACCCGCCTGCTACCGATTTGATCGGGCTGCTGGTGCTCCCTTGCACCTGCCAGTGCAGGCGGTCCCTCCTCTCCCCTCCCCCCACCTTTCCTGTCATGGACGGAGGAGCCGGCCAAGGCCGGCTCTTGTGCCCACGACAGGCGTGCGCTACAACAGCTTGTTCTGAATGTGCACGTAAAACCCTATGACATGACATGACATGGGGGTTAATTCCAAACGATAGTATATTGTGGAATTTTATTTTATGCGTGTGTGTTGTTTTTGTTTGTTTTCAGCTTTAAAAATATGATAGTATTTCTAGGACTATTTAAAAAAAACACAGATGCGGCAGGTTGTGATAAAAAAAACCCAGTGTGATGAAGCTTGTAAAGTTACGTATTATACGTTTTACGATCTCCCCATATTGCTTTTGAACATCACACCAACTTGTATTTTTAATCCACCTTTGCTAGACGTATAAATCAGTTGCTGCCACATTAAACTCATACAAGTTGTATTACATGTGCGTGAACTCAGAAACAGTTTCTAGCAAACAGAATAACACCAAGCGCTGTGAAATTTATAGCGTAACATGGAGAATACGTCAGGAGTGGCCGTCAGATACATTTATCTTAAAACGAGTTGATTTAACACGTAGATATGAGTTTGATATATTTGTAAACGTACTGTAAGATAAATTGTATCATATGGAAGTGAATATAGTGTCCTATTTCATACATATCCACACACACACACACACACACACACACACACACACACACACACACACACACAACAATCCCCATCCCTAGGTTTAAAACAAATTTAAACGTCTTTTACAGTGAAAACATATCTATGAAGCTTGCTCTGGCAGTCACAGAGCAATCAGTTTTGATTGTGCTCATTTGATTGGTTGGTATGGCTGTGATGACAGTTATCACATAGGACCAGCCAATTGTATGACTTTTAATTAATAACATACGTGTGTACTATTGCTATGTGATACCATAAATAATGCATGGCTTCATGGTGATGACGTATCATGTCAAATTTCTACTGAAATTAACACTCTCAAAACTGATTACCACCTACATGTACATGTATGAAATCTGTCAAATACAAGTTCCATAAATACACGTAAGTGTTTTTTTTTAAAAAGAAAAGACATTAAACCTTCTATTAAATTTGGTTTTAGAAGATATATAAGAAATAAAATATTAAACTACCCTCATCCATTAGATTGTATTATCTTACAACTTGTTCAAAAGCATTTCCATTTCACTTTTCTTTATTGACTACATTTTGGAGAAACACAAAATAAATGGTATTTAATGATCACTCATGTTCACTAGTTTGTTGTTTTGTTTATTTTGTGTTTTAACCCTTCACCCCCACCCCCCACCCTCACAAAAAAATATAAAAATAAAAATATTCATATTTTTTTTTTAACCATTATTGGATAATTTCCTTTCCAGATGGGATTTGTGCATGCGCATGATGAGGACTATTTCATTGAGCCTGTCAAGGGACACAACCGCGCCAATGACTCCAGACATCCACACATCATATACAAGCGGTCAGCTCTACCGGCCAAACTGGACATATCTAGAGTACATAAATCCACAGATGATCACACAAAGTCTTGTGGTGTTCCAGGTAAGAATTACTTTAGAATCATGACAGTACCGTGTGGGGCAGTGGGGAGTGGGGTAGGCAGCATAAGGGCAGTTATTTTAAAGAAAAAAAATACAAAAACGCATCTTTTTAGTTTAAAGTTTTTTTCTTTTTGTCAAGATTCTTGGTTTTTGATTATCTTTTCAGCCCTATCCCCCCATCCCCCCACTTGTTTTAGACTAAGTACAACCCTAATAATACACAGTGTTTAAAAATCAACAGATTTTATACAGTGAAATCTCTTAGAACGAGATCCTCTGTAAACAAGATACCGGCCTCGGTGGCGTAGTGGTTAGGCCATCGGTCTACAGGCTGGTAGGTGCTGGGTTCGGATCCCAGTCGAGGCATGGGATTTTTAATCCAGATACCGACTCCAAACCCTGAGTGAGTGCTCCGCAAGGCTCAATGGGTAGGTGTAAAACACTTGCACCTACCAGTGATCCATAACTGGTTCAACAAAGGCCACGGTTTGTGCTATCCTGCCTGTGGGAAGCGCAAATAAAAGATCCCTTGCTGCTAATCGGAAAGAGTAGCCCATGTAGTGGCGACAGCGGGTTTCCTCTCTATATATCTGTGTGGTCCTTAACCATATGTCTGACGCAATATAACCGTAAATAAAATGTATTGAGTGCGTCGTTAAATAAAACATTTCTTTCTTTCTTTCTTTCTGTAAACAAGACATCGTGGCTAGTAAATTTTTAATTATGGCTAGTAAATTTTTAATTGTGGCTAGTAAATTTTTAAAATCACTGATCCCATGGCTAATAGATTTTATAAAAATTCTAGAAGCCCTTGGATATGCATATAATAATTAATATGAATTTGGTCTTAAAAGACTTTATAACAACAACAAAATGGTCTCGGTGGTGTCGTGGTTAAGTCATCGGACTACAGGCTGGTAGGTACTGGGTTCGCAGCCCGGTACCAGATTCCACCCAGAGCAAGTTTTAATGACTCGATGGGTAGGTGTAAGATCACTACACTGACTTCTCTCTCACTAATCGCTATCAACTAACCCACTGTTCTGGACAGACTGCCAAAATAACTGAGATGTGTGCCCAGGACAGCGTGCTTGAACCTTAATAGGATATAAGCACGAAAAGTATTTGAAATGAAAATGAAATAGCAAAAAAGTCACTCTCCATGTCGCAAATACCATGGAGTCTCCCAGTCACTCATTAACTGATGTGTGTGTAGGTAGTACTAAACCAAATAACTTCCGTACTGAACAAAATAAGAAACTTCCGCTAACTTTGCTTGAACATAACTTGGCCATAGGTTAACAGAAACTGGGAGAAATGTTGACCAAGTGTGGTAGGGGTTAAAAAAAAACCCACCCACTTAATAACGGGTATGACCACCTCTTGAATTGACCACTGTAGTGCATCGCAGGCGCATAGAATTGACTAAAGTGTTGATTTCTGCCTGTGGAATATTGTTCCATTCCTGAATGAGCGCTTGACGAAGTTCGTTGACGTTAGCGGGTGGGTTGGGACGACGCCTCAATCGTCTGTCCAGACTATCCCAGACATGCTCGATGGGGTTGAGATCAGGACTTTTAGCGGGCCAGTCATCAATGAAATCAATGTTATTTGTCCTAAGAAAATTTACAGTGTCTCTAGCTGTATGAGAGGTGGCATTATCATGCTGAAAAATCGAGATGTTGGCGTTGTTATGGAACAGAGGAATGACGTGATGAGCGAGAATGTTATCGCGGTAACGTTGAGCATTTAAATTGCCATTAATGACGACTAGTGGTGAACGATAACCATGGGCAATGGCTGCCCAGATCATGACACAACCCCCACCCCCGAAACGATCTCGTTCAAGAACACAACAATCAGCATAGCGTTCATTTCTCCTACGGTAGACGCGCACCCTGCCATCACCACGTTGTAAAGAAAATCTGGATTCATCCGAAAAAATAACGGTATTCCAGCGTCGCCGTATCCAACGAGTGTGTACACGTGCCCAATTAAGACGATTTAGACGATGACGTTGCGTTAAAACGCATCCGACGTAAGGACGTCGTGCATGTAAACCGTTCTCCCGCAGACGATTACGAAGAGTTTGCCCACTGATTCGGTTATTATGAAGCCCAGGTGTGTAGCAGCAATAGCAGTGGCAGTTTGGAATCGATTGCGCAAATGCGTGTTCATGATATAGCGGTCTTGACCACGCGTTGTAACACGCGGACGTCCACGACGTGGCAAGTCGTTGGTGCTTACGCGAAGATTTCGTATCGCTCGACTGGAACTCCCAACATGCCTTGTAACGTCTTCTGTCGACATGCCAGCATCAAGCATGCCAATCGCCCGTTCGCGTAAATTATTGGGTATTCTTGGCATACTAAAAATGCTACAATGTAAAAAACGTTAATTGTTTTACAAATTTTGAAGCGTTTTCGTTCACTTGACAACAATGTCAGTAAGACAAGTAAAACAAATTGACCGAATACTACACGGGACATGTCGAACCATGCATGCACGTGCAAATTGAATTTCACGTTGTCGATGTCTAAAATTCATGAATCCTGATAATACAGCTCAAGGCTAATACTACCTATATAATTTCATTACACAATGAATTCTTTAACACAACAAATACTATATGTATAAATCGGAAGTTTCTTTTTTTGTTCAGTATATATATATATATATATATATATATATATATATATATATATATGTGTTGTTGGTTTTTTTTTTTTTTTTTTTTTTTTAAATAAAAAGCCGAGCTACCCAACCCCTTATTATTTTTTGGGCACCTTTTCTGAAACACACAATATTTTTAAGCCTTATCAGAATGATCTATTGGGTACCCTACATACATTCTCTGTTTGCCCTGAGAAATGCTCAGTTCCCCAGCTATTTGAGTCTGCAGTAATATTTAATAATGTAGTTACCTTTAACACTAACAGTGACACCCCTGCGTGTGCTGTAACCTCACCGTGGTGCAGGGGTGTAACATTCTCTTTGAGAATGGCCAATACAGCACAAAATTGAAGTTTTGAGTAAAATTCAGTATCCGTAAAATTCTGTGATATTTGTTTTTGCACAGTTCTTTACACTGTTTTTGTTTTAAGTCTTGAATTTTTATATTGATGTTGATCATCACTTTATTTATTTGCATTACCATAGTTTGACACCCAATAGCCGATGTATTTTTCATGCTGGGGTGTCGTTAAACATTCATTCATTCTTTAACACTAACACGTCATCATAAACCCCATTGTTGCCATGAAAAACTATTTAAAAAAACCCGCATAGTTTTGTGTCTTTAAACTCCAGTGATTATGTTCAGTGTCAAGAATACAGATTATTATTTTCCATGGCTTCCATTAACTGGGTAAGTGCACTTGACTTTCAATTTGAACTACATCTGTCAGGAGTGTTCGTAACCTATTTGCATTATGAGCCCGGAATGTAATCAGCCCACATATAACAGATTTAGGTTTCTGGCTGTTGACAAACACGGGATTCCACAGTTAGATGCACAAACAGAAAGATATGGCAGATTGTTAAACTGTGAAACTATGGAGTTTCGTAAACTGTGGCATGAGATCGGAACAGTTCCAACTTGTCTGTTGTCAAGAAGATTAGATTTTTTCATTATGTATCTCACAGACTAATTTCAGAAACAAAATTTGATATGCCTGATCCTTTCATTCCTCCATTCATTCATTCATTCATTCACTCATAAATCCCTCCCTCCCTCCCACCCTCCCTACCTCCATCCATTCATCTATCTGACCATCTGTCCATTCATTCATCCATTCTTCTGTCCATCCATCCATCTGTCCATTCATCTATCCTATCCATACATCCATCCATCTATTTAGTCATCCATTATCATACACCTATCCATTTATCCGTCCATCCAGTTTACCTTAAATGCAGCCTACACAAATTTACATGTTGAGATTACTCATTTCTTGGCAAGTTAGCTGTTAGAATAACACATCCAAGGGATGAGATGTGTGCTGGGGGAATGTGTCAGTGTTCCAGAACATTGAAATGCTCCCAAAGTCCTTTTTTTTTTAAATAGATGAATGTATAATAACTTTATTTGTGTGTGTCTGTGCATGTGTATGTTTTGTGATATAATATCTAACCTGGATGTTAATGCCTGTTCATGTACTTTGGAATACTGCAGGACCCCTTTTTAAAGTTGTATCCCTTCTTCTAAAAAATCCGGCATCCATCCACCATCCCTGACAGATATTTGTCTTTGTTTTCCCCAGATGACACAGAGAGTATTTTTACAAACCGAGAGCGGTGGGAGCGTCACAACAACCACGTGCAGAAGAAACACCGCCGCAGGAAGAGATCGATCTCCGTGGAGAAACACGTCGAGACGCTGGTCGTCGTTGAGCCGCAGATGGTCGAGTACTACAAGAATGAGGACATCGAGAACTACGTACTCACGGTCATGAACATGGTGAGTTATAACTACTCACAGTCATGAACATGGTGAGTTACATTAGTGTTACAAGAACAAGGACATTGAGAACTACATACTCACAGTCATGAACATGGTGAGTTATAACTACTCAGTCATGAACATGGTGAGCTATATTAGAGTATTACAGGAACGAGGACATGGAGAACTACGTACTCACAGTCATGAACATGGTGAGTTATATTAGGGTATTACAAGAACGAGGACATTGAGAACTACGTACTCACGGTCATGAACATGGTGAGTTATATTAGGGTATTACAAGAACGAGGACATTGAGAACTACATACTCACGGTCATGAACATGGTGAGTTATATTAAGGTATTACAAGAACGAGGACATTGAGAACTACATACTCACGGTCATGAACATGGTGAGTTATATTAGGGTATTACAAGAACAAGGACATCGAGAACTATGTACTCAGTCATGAACATGGTGAGTTATATTAGGGTATTACAAGAACGAGGACATGGAGAACTACATACTCACGGTCATGAACATGGCGAGTTATATTAGGGTATTACAAGAACGAGGACATCCAGAACTATGTACTCACAGTCATGAACATGGTGAGTTATATTAGGGTATTACAAGAACGAGGACATGGAGAACTATGTACTCACGGTAATGAACATGGTGAGTTATATTAGGGTATTACAAGAACGAGGACATCGAGAACTATGTACTCAGTCATGAACATGGTGAGTTATATTAGGGTATTACAAGAACGAGGACATTGAGACCTACATACTCACGGTCATGAACATGGTGAGTTATAACTACTCATAGTCATGAACATGGTGAGTTATATTAGAGTATTACAAGATTGAGGACATGGAGAACTACATACTCACGGTCATGAACATGGTGAGTTATATTAGAGTATTACAAGAACGAGGACATGGAGAACTACGTACTCATGGTCATGAACATGGTGAGTTATAATTACTGACAGCCATGAACACGGTGAGTTGTAACTACTCACAATCATGAGCACGGTGAGTTGTAACTACTGACAGTCATGAGCACGGTGAGTTGTAACTACTGACAGTCATGAACACGGTGAGTTGTAACTGCTGACAGTCATGAACACGGTGAGTTGTAACTGCTGACAGTCATGAACACGGTGAGTTGTAACTGCTGACAGTCATGAACACGGTGAGTTGTAACTGCTGACAGTCATGAACACGGTGAGTTGTAACTGCTGACAGTCATGAACATGGTGAGTTGTAACTGCTGACAGTCATGAACACGGTGAGTTGTAACTGCTGACAGTCAGGAACACGGTGAGTTGTAACTACTGACTGTCATGAACACGGTGAGTTGTAACTACTGACAGTCATGAGCACGGTGAGTTGTAACTACTGACAGTCATGAACACGGTGAGTTGTAACTACTGACAGTCATGAACACGGTGAGTTGTAACTACTGACAGTCATGAACACGGTGAGTTGTAACTACTGACAGTCATGAACACGGTGAGTTGTAACTACTGACAGTCATGAACACGGTGAGTTGTAACTACTGACTGTCATGAACACGGTGAGTTGTAACTACTGACAGTCATGAACACGGTGAGTTGTAACTACTGACAGTCATGAACACGGTGAGTTGTAACTACTGACTGTCATGAACACGGTGAGTTGTAACTACTGACTGTCATGAACACGGTGAGTTGTAACTACTGACAGTCATGAACACAGTGAGTTGTAACTACTGACTGTCAGGAACACAGTGAGTTGTAACTACTGACTATCATGAACACAGTGAGTTGTAACTACTGACAGTCATGAACATGGTGAGTTGTAACTACTGACAGTCATGAACATGGTGGGTTGTAACGTCGCAGTCATGTAATATGTAAAAGGGACACCTACATCATTCATGGAGGAGATGCTATGTTTTACAGCATTCAAAAGTCCACCTAAAATTCAGTATTGATTATGGTAATCTATCCCAGTCCTACCAACATCAATCCTACCAACATGTTAATGTCTCCTAGAAACACATACATATGTCTTCTATTCTTTTGCATTTTTCGGGCTCTTCGAAATTCCAAGAGGGTGTGTGTGTGCATTCCCAGCACCGTCCCCCTGGATTTGCACCTGCATTACATCTTGGGCATCTGCAAGTGTACACAATCAGTTACATGTGTCTGAGCATTGCCTGGCTCTCTTACAAGTTGAAATGTCTTCAATGTCTTGCAGGTGGCGGCACTCTTCCACGATGCTATGATTGGAAATGCTGTTAACATTGTGGTGGTGAGAATCATAATGCTGGAAGAGTCACAGGTAAATTAGTCACTCCCAGATCTTTCATTTAACCCTCGGTCATTTTTCCCACATTTCACATGGCAGATTGTTTAAAATAAAATGGCATACTGTTGTATTACAGTATTTTATTGGTACTTGTAGATCATATAACAGCAAGTAAAATGTCAACCAAGTAAATGCATCAGTTTTATAGGCCTTCCTTGATCTTTTCAAAAACTGCAGGTCTCTATACAAATTTGACCGGCCTCAGTGGCGTTGTGGTTAGGCCATCGGTCTACAGGCTGGTAGGTAATGCATTCGGATCCCAGTCGATGCATGGGATTTTTAATCCAGATACCGACTCCAAACCCTAAGTGAGTGCTCCGCAAGGCTCAATGAGTAGGTGTAAACCACTTGCACTGACCAGTGATTCATAACTGGTTCAACAAAGGCCATCCTGCCTGTGGGAAGCGTAAATAAAAGATCCCTTGCTGCTAATCGGAAAGAGTAGGCCATGTAGTGGCGACAGCGGGTTTCCTCTCAAAATCTGTGTGGTCCTTAACCATATGTCTGACGCCATATAACTGTAAATAAAATGTGTTGAGTGCATCATTAAATAAAAAACATTTCTTTCATTTCTTTCTATACAAATTTGATAATAAAGCTTGCAATGACAGCTTACCAATATATATTTCCCTTGAGTTGAGTAGTATTCCTTCTGCACCAGAAGTTGATATTTAAATATGTTAATTTATGGAATACATCACATTCATTTTATGTTACATTTTTGAAAATTTCTTAATATGTTGATAATTATCCCCTAAATAATATCCATCTTATAGTGTACTTGCTGCTAATTGAAAAATAGTAAGCGTTTCGAGATCAATTAACCATTTAACCATTCTAACTGTTTGCTATTTATTCTTTGTTTCTTCAACACCTTCCTCTTCTCCCCCCCCCCCCCCCCCCCCCCCCCCCCATCTATCCGTGTTATCTTTATTGTAATATTGTTCTAGCCATCTTGATCTATAACATGTATATTTGTTAAATGTAGGGAGAGGCCTTAATATAGGCACATACCTGTTGGCCAGTCCCAAATTTGATCTGCAAATAAATATGGTTTAAACCAATTGAAAAATGTACTGGGTTTCCTCTGAGACTATGTCAGAATTAGCAAATGATTGACATCCAATAGCTGATAATGAATAATTCAGTATGCTCAAGTGGTGTCGTTAAACAAAATAAACATTAACTTAGTGCAATCCTCTTGAAATAGTAGTAAAACAATAATTCCCATATTTTTAACTTTCAAAATTATATATCATTTTGTTCAAAGCAGGATTGAAGGTCTTCTAGTCACAATCTTCTATGCATTTATTTTCAATCCTACTTTTTGTGAGATTGGTTGTGCGAGAGTTTATTTTTGAACTTTTCACCAGGAAGATTTGAAGATTACACACCATGCTGACAAGACACTTCAGAGTTTTTGCAAATGGCAGAAGAAAATGAATTTCCGTGATGACGATGACCCCAATCACCATGATGTCGCCGTCTTGCTCACAAGGTGAAGTCCACACTTCAGTTTTGTATTCCTAATGTATTATTTCATGCATATTGCATTATTGTACAAGGGATAATGTTTTGTATAATAAATTATATTAAGTCATATTAAGTTTAAAATGAGGAAACTGTTAATATTTTTTAAAGCATATTTGAAGTCCTATCATTTTACAAGTTCATTGACTGTCAAAATACTCAAAATTAACCATTTTCTTTTCAAGATTAACCCCTTAATTTCCAAGATTAACCCTTTACTTTTTCAAGATGATGCAATGTTTTGCAGGGGGGGGGGGGGTTCTCTTGTTTTGTACAAAATAATTTTTCTTCTTTGAACATCAGTTTAAAAAGTGATAGACAATTTCCTATAATTAACCTATTACATACATTGTTGCCACGTTATACAAGTAGATTTTCACTATTATATATTTCATATTCATTATTAATTAGTAATTAATATTTACTGTTATGATTAATCAAGTTTTAATTGCTGTTGTCTGTAGACACAACATCTGTTCCCGGATGAACAAACCATGCAGCACGCTTGGCCTGGCACAGGTCGCGGGAATGTGTCAGCCTCATCGCACGTGCAACATCAATGAGGACACAGGACTAGCGCTCGCCTTCACCATCACTCATGAACTCGGCCACAAGTAGGTGCAGGGAGATGGGGGGAGGAGATGTAGTAAAAAAGCAATAGAAACACAAAGATGTCAGATGTAGGGGGAGGGAGGCAGGGAGCATTCTGCACTTGCACCTCTCGAAAAAGTGTACATACAAATACTGGCTCCCCAACTCTGTTGATAATTCATTCTCCCCCTTCCCCAGTTGAAAATCAAATTAATAACAGTAAAATCACCCTAAACTGGATACATGTAGGATAAAGGAAAAACAAATCTGGTTTTATGGGGTATCCGGTTTAGAGAGGTTAATTTTTATACTGATATGTATTTAAAAAAGGAATGTCCAGTTTTGAGGAAGTTCCTGTTTATAGAGAGTCCGGTTTTGAGAGGTTTCACTGCCCTCCATCCCTAGTAGGTGTCATCTTCCATTGCGTATGGCACAATACTAGGGAGTTGTCTTCATCTGGATAAAAGGGCGAGACGTAGCCCAGTGGTAAAGCGCTCACTTGATGTGTGGTCGGTTTGGGATCGATCCCCATCAGTGGGCCCATTGGGCTATTTCTCACTCCAGCCAGTGCACCACAACTGGTACATCAAAGGCCGTGGTATGTGCTATTCTGTCTATGGGATGGTGCATATAAAAGATCCCTTGCTGCTAATAAAAAAGAGTAGCCCATGAAGTGGGTTTCCTCCTTCAATATCTGTGTGGTACTTAACCATATGTCTGACGCCATATAACCGTAAATAAAATGTGTTGAGTGCATCGTTAAATAAAGTATTTCCTTTCTTCTAGAAAAAAGGGCACTTCTCAACTAAAAGAGATTCTTGAAACTTAAAGATGTATTGTACTTTTTGCCCTCTAGTCAACTCCCTTCACCCTGTTAGTACAGCCCTGTGCCTTCCATTGCTCACTGGTAAATGTAAATACCGATTTGTTTTATACATAGGTATGTACGGTATGCTGTATATAATATGTTCATTATTGCTTTGTTTTCAGTGACTTTGTATGAGTGTTTCACAATGTGTGTTTGTTTTCCCTGTTACAGTTTTGGTATGAAGCACGACAGCGTTCACAACTCGTGTGAGTCTCCCCCCGGCGTGCAGTACGTGATGTCCCCCCACCTCATCGCTGACGGAACCGTGATGAGTTGGTCCAAGTGTAGTCGTGAGTCCATCACCAAGTTCCTCGAGTAAGTCAGTCAGTTATTCAGTCTTCTCATTCAACCAGTGCTCAGCAACTGCCATGGAATGCTGTGCATAAAAGATCCCTTGCTGTTAATTAGAAAGAGTAGTCCATTGCGTGACAGCAGCATGTTTTTGCTCTTGTTATCTGCAAGGTCCTTGACCAAATGTCCGATGAAATATTAACCATAATTAAAATGTGCTGAGTGCATCATTATTATAAAACATTTCAGTTCATTTCAATTTATTTCCGTGCTTATATCCAATTAAGGTTCAAGCACGCTGTCCTGGGCACACACCTCAGCTATCTGGGCTATCTGTCCCGGAAAATGGGTTAGTTGTTCGTAGTTAGTGAGACAGAAGAGAGTGTAGTGGTCTTACACCTACCCATTGAGTCGTTATAACTTGCTCTGGGCGGGAGCTGGTACCGGGCTGCGAATCCTGTACCTACCAGCCTTATGTCCAAAGGCGTAACCATGACACAACTGAGGCCAGTTATAAAACATTTCTTACTTCCTTTGTTGTTCAGTTATGACTAAGATCAGTGGTAGAGCTCTACCTTTGTGTGTGATCAGTTGTAGAATCCAATCACATTCAATTTCCCAATCCCATTCAGGGTCTTACAACTGATTGATCAATGACTTTAGTGTATACTGTCCTGTCTCTAAACAAAATACCTTGTTAATTTTTTCTGACAGTGGTTTTGCTGTCTCTCTTGGCCAGATGTCAAAATAACCACACTATAGGTTTGCACACCAAATATACTGATGGAAAGAAATAAGAAAACAAAAGCGACCAAATTGAATTTACTGTTATAATAGTTATGACTGTTTAAAAATACAGACACGTAATGTGGCATTGAATACGACTAACACCATTAACTTCCTGGGCCCCGTTCCATGAAGCGATCTTAGCCCTAAGATTACCTTAAGCTCATAGCTATCCTATGCACTAAGTTGATCTTAGGGCTAAGATCGCTTCGTGGAACGGGGCCCTGATGCTGGGGTGGGACATAGTCCAGTGGTAAAGCGCTCGCTTGATTCGCAGTCGGTCTAGGATCGATCCCTGTCGGTGGGCCCATTGGGCTCTTTCTCGTTCCATCCAGTTGACCATGACTGGTATATCAAAGGCAGTGGTATGTGCTATCCTGTCTGTTGGATAGTGCATATAAAAAATCCCTTGCTGCTAATCGAAAAGAGTAGCCCATGAAGTGGTGACAGCGGGTTTCCTCTTTCAATGTATAGCCATACATAAAATGTGTTGAGTGCGTCGTTAAATAAAACATTTCCTTCCTTCCTTCTTGATGCTGTGGATGAGGGTTCTGGTAGCAGTCGGTATTTGATGTTAATATTCACATGTGTTGCTGTATTGTTTTTTTCCATCAGTATACTTATAACTGTTTTTAAAATTTCTAAAATGTACTGAGATGTTATTAGAGATTTCTTCTCTTTTTTTTTCCAGTCGTGACTGGGGCTATTGTCTTGACGATGAACCGGGGAGACATGACTTTAACCTGCCGACACAGCCCCCGGGAATCATGTACGACACCGGACATCAGTGTAGACTGCAATACGGAGAGGACGCTGCTCTTTGTGAGGGGATTGAAGTTATCGAGGTAACTAGGAAGGATATGGGTGGGGTTGTTAATATATTTTTATGAGGGGGATCAAGGTAACTAGGGAGGATATGGGTGGGGTGCTCTGGTGTTGATATATCTTTGTGAAGGGATCGAGGTTATTGAGTTAACATGGGAGGATATGGGTGGGGTGCTCTGGTGTTAATATATCTATGTGAGGGGATCGAGGTAATCAAGTTAACATGGGTGGATATGGGTGGGGCTGTTGATATATTTTTATGAGGGGGATCGAGGTAACTAGGGTGGGTATGGGTGGGGTGCTCTGGTGTAGATGTATCTTTGGGAGATTATTTAGGTAACCAGGCTGGATATGGGTGGGGTGCTCCAGTGTTGCTATAGCTTTGTGAGGGGATTGAAGTTGTCAAGGTAACTAGGGTGGATATGGGTGGGGTGCTTTGGTACTGATATATCTATGTGAGGGGATAAACGTTATTAAGGTAACTAGGGTGGATATGGTTGGGTGTTCATGTGTTAATATATCTATGTGAAGTTTCTGAGGTTATTACGGTAACAAAGAATGATATGGGTGGGGTGTTCTGGTATTGATATAATTGTGTGAGGAGATAGAAGTTATCGTTGTAATTAGGATAGATATGGGAGGGGTCTTGATATATTTTTATGAGGGGATCAAGATAACTAGGGTAGATAATGATGGGTCATTATGAGGGAGGTGCAACTGTGTGAGGGAATCAAAGTTATTGAGGTAACCTGGAATGATACAGGTGAGGCAGTCTTGGTAGGTCAGCGCTCTGTCACAAAATCAAAGTTATCTAGATAGCTATGTCAGGTACATGTGGAGTATTATGTGGAGATGTCACTCTTTATGAAGGGATCAGTGTTATCGAGGTAACCAGGGTGGATACAGGTGGAGCAGTATAGGGGAGGATGCCGCAGTTAAAAAGAAGAAATAGAAATCATGTTAATGTTGATTGAAATGTCAGTGGTATTTGAGCAAGTTAAAAATGAATGTAAAATGTTATAGAATTGTATGACACAGACCTGTAGGAGCCAGAAAAGGCCATTGAAGATGAAAAAGTAAAGTTTTTTTATAGTGATTTCCCTCAATATTTGGCAAGACATGGTAAACTAAACTCTTTTTGGGCATTTTCACCATTTTCAGGGCACTTTGTGTTTCATTAAAGACAAAAGAAAGTTAATTGAAATTAAAAAAATAGGTGTAATTAATATGCTTGCTTTAATAAATAAATGATAAAATATATAACAGGCATATTTTATTTAGTAATAATATGGGTTTTTTAGTGTTTTATAAAGGCAATTTTATAATTATTTATTGAGAAAGGCTTAGGGTAGCATGGCGCTGATTAAGGCAAGATGGCGCTAGACTAATAAGACATGATACCGCACCATGCTAAAACAGGCTAGGGAAAACACTGTATTGTGTATTACTTTATATAAATAAAGATAAAAATCTGGCTTATGCCCCAGCAATATGATTGTGTCCATGCCACTAGAACTTATGGCTCCCCTTTTCACATTTCATTCCTGTGGGCTTGTGACATGGAATCGCATGTAACACTGTTTTAACTAATGAATTTAATACGTGGTGTGAATGTTATTGATATCTGTTGTGTGTATTATCTGTGTTATAGAATGTGTGTAATACCCTGTGGTGTCGAGTTGACAACAAGTGTTCTACAAAACTGCAGGCTGCTGCGGAGGGCACAATCTGTGGAACTAACAAGGTAAAATATCTACAAAATTGCAGACCTCATTTTATTTATTTTAGATCATTCATCATCTTACGTTTACAACAGATTTGTGCATTGCTTTTTTTAAATATTATTTTAAAAAAGCAATGCACAAATCTGTTGTAAACCATGTAACCAACCAGTGAAGTGATTTATTGTGAAATAACCGTTTCTGCTGTAAAGATAATGGTGTCCAGTTGCTACTTCCACTAGTGACTGAAAGCAACTTTATTTCACTATTTTCACATATTACACTGAATGCTATATAATAAATAATAACATTGTGTTTGTGAACCATGACATGTGATTGTGTGGTTTTGAACTATAATGCTTATGAATTTTGACGTTTATGAACTCTGATTTTTATGAACTATGACGCTTATAGGAACCATCCTGAGTTTTTTGCCTTTGTTACATGTAAATATTACATATCTTTTTCTGTAAAACATATCAGTAACTGTATATTACACCTGTTTCTGGTCGTTTTAATGTTTGCACACGGTTGCACTTCATTTTATTTCCCAATATAGAGTTTTTGTACGTACAAAATTATTGGGGGTCAAAATCCAGTTTGGGCTACTTACAAACAGTAGATCGATTAGAAACACATTGAATGTACAGACACTGATATTGTAAACAAGAGTCAGTATTTGGTTATTTCAGTTACAAAATTTTATTAGTCAGAAACATGTTACAATTACAGCAAACTCTCGACCTGTTCCATGAAGCGATCTTAGCCCTAAGATTACCTTAAGTGTATAACGACTGTATATATTTAAGGTGATCTTAGCAATAAGATTGCTTCATGGAACGAGGCCCAGGACAGTCCCTTATGAACTACAATGTTTATGAACTAAGGTGTGTTTTGTTTTTGTCAGTGGTGTTACGGTGGGCGGTGTGTGGAGATAGGAAACCGACCGCAGGCGATCAACGGACAGTGGGGGAGGTGGGCTGGATGGACGGAGTGCACACGGGAATGTGGGGCAGGGGTGTCCTACTCACAGAGACACTGCGACAACCCACCGTGAGTTTGAATCATTAACCATGATTATTACGCTATTTTGGTCAAGATATAGGTATTTCTTATTGGATGAGGGGCAGGATATAGCCCAGTGGTTAATGCACTCACTCGATGTGCGGTCGGTCTTGGATCGATCCCCATTGGTAGGCCCATTGGGCTATTTCTCATTCCAGCCAGTGCACCACAACTGGTGTATCAAAGACCATGGTATGTACTACCCTGTCTGTGGGATGGTGCATATAAAAGATCCCTTGCTGCTAATCAAAAAGAGTAGCCCATGAAGAGGTGACAGCGGGTTTCCTCTCTCAATATCTGTGTGGTCCTTAACCATATGTCTGATGCCATATAACCGTAAATAAATGTGTTGAGTGCGTTTTTTCTTTTTGGATGGTGATAGCCTCTCAATGTTGAAGTTTCATGTTTAGCTCCATTTATAACAAACTGTAAGTCCTACGTCAATGAAACTTGGTTTATTGTTGAATCAATGAAAGTTTGTCTCAATACAATGTTAAAATTTTGAAATTTATTTAATTAAAAGTTTAAGGCATGCAATAATACAAAAATAATTAATCCCCAATGAGATTCCTTTTAGAACATCATTTATATAAATAAAGAAACATTGTAAAATAAAATAATTACTGTTACCGCTGTCAGAAAAGTTTCTTGGTTATTGATTTGTTATTTGCTATTTTGTTTGTCATTTTCTGAAAGATAAACTATTTTGAGAAAATAAAACTTGATATAAATGATTGGTATGTGTTATAATTGATTTGTTCTTGCCTTTCAGACCATCTCATGGTGGAAAATACTGTATTGGTGAGAGAAAGCGATACAGAATATGTAATACAGATGTGAGTAAAAATTGTTATCTCAGCTGTCACTCTTAACATGGAAAATATTGTTCATATTTTGTCAATGTGAAATAATTCTATTTTTTCCATTTGAAATATTTCTCATATTTGAGGGTTCACACTGGAACAAATTTTGTTTTAGCAAATTTTCAGATATATGGAGTATTTCCTTCAAAATTATTAAAATGTGGTTAATTTAAGGAATATTTTATTAGCCAAATGCTAAATGTTGTAGCCACTTTGTATAAAAATTAGCCATTGGCTAATTTGGCAATGCACAGGGTGAGCACTGATATTTCTCACAATGAAATATAATTTTCATATTTTCTCATTGTGAAATAATTTTCATATTTTTTCACATTGAAATAATTTTCATATTTTCTCAGTTAAATAAATTTCACATTTTCTCACTGAAATAATTTTTATATTTTCTCAGTTAAATAACTTTCATATTATCTTACAGTGTAACAAAAAAAAATTCTCACAGTGAAATAATTTTCATATTATCAGACAGTTAAAAATAATTTTCATATTTTTTCACATTTAAATAATTTTCATATTTTTTACCGTAAAATAATTTCCATTGATCACTTGCTACAGCTATAACAAATGACAGTTATTTCACTCATAACATCAGCTAATTATTAACTCATTTATTGTGTCAACTTGTTATTGTTTCAGTTTTTCAAATTTATAGTCTGTTAGATGCATACCCATTCCTTTTCATCTTTCTGTTGGTCCATCCATTAATCCAATATGTCCATCTATCCATCTATTTATTTATTTATTTATTTATTTTATTTATTTATTTATCCATCCATCCATCCATCTACTACAGTATCCACTATCCATCCATCTATACCAATATTTATGAATATACACATTCATTCCACCATTGTCCCATCCATCCACCCATCCATCCATCCATCCATCCATCCATTCATCCATCAATCCAACTAAAAAATCCCACACACCCATCCATCTATCTATCCATCCATCCATCCATCCATCCATCCATCCATCCATCCTGCCTTTCATCTATCCCAATATCCATCCATCCATCCATCCATCCATCCATCGAACCATCCATCCATCCATCCATCCATCCACCCATCAATCTAACTCAAAAATCCCACACACCCATCCATCCATCCATCCATCCATCCATCCTGCCTTTCATCCATCCCAATATCCATCCATCCATCCATCCATCCATCTCCATCCATCCATCTCCATCCATCCATCCATCCTTCCATCCATCCTTCCATCCATTCATCCATCCATCCATCCATCTCCATCCATCCATCTCCATCCATCCATCCATCCATCCTTCCATCCATCCTTCCATCCACCCATCCATCCACCCATCCATCCATCCATCCATCCATCCTGCCTTTCATCCATCCCAATATCCATCCATCCATCCATCTCCATCCATCCATCTCCATCCATCTCCATCCATCCATCCATTTTTCCATCCATCCTTCCATCCATTCATCCATCCATCCATCCATCTCGATCCATCTCCATCCATCCATCTCCATCCTTCCATCCATCCTTCCATCCACCCATCCATCTATCCATCCATCCATCCATCCTGCCTTTCATCCATCCCAATATCCATCCATCCATCCATCTCCATCCATCCATCTCCATCCATCCATCCATCCATCCATCCTTCCATCCATCCATTCATCCATCCATCCATCGAACCATCCATCCATCCATCCATCCATCCATCCATCCATCAATCCAACTCAAAAATCCCACACACCCATCCATCTATCTATCCATCCATCCATCCATCCATCCTGCCTTTCATCCATCCCAGCATCCATCCATCCATCCATCCATCCATCCATCCATCCATCCATCCATCCATCCACCCATCCATCCACCCATCCATCCAGTTGATACACATTAGGTACATGTACAAAAGGAAGTTTTAACTTTGTTTGTTTGACTGTGTTAGTGTTCACGTGTTGAAGATGTGGAACATACTACCCTGTGCTGATTTGTCTCTTAATTCTCTTCTGTAGGTGTGTCCTGAAGGTGTTCCCAGTTTTCGTCACAAGCAGTGCTCAGACTTTAACTACGTCCCCTACAAGAACCGCCTGCACGAGTGGGAACCCATTCTAACACCACGTAGGTGATCTTTTTCTTACACCACCTCTCTTTCACTGAGTAACAATTTTATTACAGCTGTTTATTAAATATTTCTCCATCCCTTTCAGGGCTGTTCCAGAAATGATAATACAGCTTTACCAAAAAAAAAAATTTATAACTCTTTTTTTGGGAGTGGGGGAGGAGGGGTGTTTGATTTTTTTTTTTAACCTGCATTGAGATGAACATCTTAAGATTCATTTGTCAGCAACATCAAATAAGTTCATAATAAGCAAAACATTTAACTCCACGAGATTCTGGTTTTATGTTTAGTAGCTTTGCATACATGTACTTGGTTTAAATAACATTTTATTTTGTGCATAGTGCTATATAAAAAGAAGATTCCTTCCCCACCATGTGACCAACTTTGGAAGAGTCCTAATTGGGTTAAAATATAAAACAATGTCACTGCCAGGACGTCATTTCTTACTATAGTGGTTATGATTTAATAAAAAAAAATTAATGTTTTTTTGTGAATGAATTTTTCTTTTTTATCTGGACACTTCTTGCACTGCAAGTCTTGAGACAGGTTTCTTCTCTAATGTCATATTGTGTTTTGTAGACACCCCTTGTCAGCTGCACTGCAAGCCTCGAGACAGGTTTCTTCTCTAATGTCATATTGTGTTTTGTAGACACCCCTTGTCAGCTGCACTGCAAGCCTCGAGACAGGTTTCTTCTCTAATGTCATATTGTGTTTTGTAGACACCCCTTGTCGGCTGCACTGCAAGTCTTGAGACAGGTTTCTTCTCTAATGTCATATTGTGTTTTGTAGACACCCCTTGTCAGCTGCACTGCAAGTCTCGAGACAGGTTTCTTCTCTAATGTCATATTGTGTTTTGTAGACACCCCTTGTCAGCTGCACTGCAAGCCTCGAGACAGGTTTCTTCTCTAATGTCATATTGTGTTTTGTAGACACCCCTTGTCAGCTGCACTGCAAGCCTCGAGACAGATTTTTCTCTGCAATGCTGAAGGACATGGTGACAGACGGGACTCCATGTACACCAGGCAGTCGCAACATGTGTATCAGTGGCCGATGTCGAGTAACTAAAGCTCAGTCTATGTTATACCCACATATTAAATATAGCTCCACCCACACAGTCTGTATTAAACATAGCTCCACCCACACTGTCTTAAATTAGCTCCACCCACACAGTCTTTATTAAACATAGCTCCACCCACACAATCTGTATTAAACATAGCTCCCCCCACACAGTCTGTACTTAAACATAGCTGCACCGATAATATATAAATATATAGCACTAGGCTCCTCCACCCACACAGTTTATAAATTAAACCTAGCTATTCACTCAGTCTGTATTAAAACTAGCTCTATTCACTCAGTCTGTATTAAAACTAGCTCCACCGATAATATATATATATATAGCACTACCAACTCATGGCTATATTGAATGCAGCTCCACCCACACAGTTTATAAATTAAACCTAGCTCTATTCACTCAGTCTGTATTAAAACTAGCTCTATTCACTCAGTCTGTATTAAAACTAGCTCCACCGATAATATATATATATATATAGCACTACCAACTCATGGCTATATTGAATGCAGCACCACCCACACAGTTTATAAATTAAACCTAGCTCTATTCACTCAGTCTGTATTAAAACTAGCTCTATTCACTCAGTCTGTATTAAAACTAGCTCCACCGATAATATATATATATATAGCACTACCAACTCATGGCTATATTGAATGCAGCACCACCCACACAGTTTATAAATTAAACCTAGCTCTATTCACTCAGTCTGTATTAAAACTAGCTCTATTCACTCAGTCTATATTAAACCTAGCTCTATTCACTCAGTCTGTATTAAAACTAGCTCCACCCACACAGTTTATAAATTAAACCTAGCTCTATTCACTCAGTCTGTATTAAAACTAGCTTCACCCACTCAGTTTATAAATTAAACCTAGCTCTATTCACTCAGTCTGTATTAAACCTAGCTCTATTCACTCAGTCTGTATTAAACCTAGCTCTATTCACTCAGTCTGTATTAAACCTAGCTCTATTCACTCAGTCTGTATTAAAACTAGCTCCACCCACACAGTTTATAAATTAAACCTAGCTCTATTCACTCAGTCTGTATTAAACCTAGCTCTATTCACTCAGTCTATATTAAACCTAGCTCTATTCACTCAGTGTATTACACATTCAAATAACTCCACCCACACAATCTGTATTAAAACTAGCTCCACCCACTCAGTCTGTATTAAAATTAGCTCCACCCACTCAGTCTGTATTGAAACTAGCTCCACCCACTCGGTGTATTACACATTAAAATAACTCCACCCACACAATTTGTTTTACACATACATGTAGCTCCATAACTGAGATTCAGTAATTCCATTGTATTTTCATAAATATAATTACACATACAACTCAACAACTGATAGTGTGTCATACTGGTAGTTATTGGTTGGGTAATTTCATCTTATAGCCTGTGATTGGCTTTTAATTTCAAATGTGATACTTTTGACCCAGGCTCGAATTGTCTTCATTTGTGATCTGCACATGGGCAGATCAAGGAAATGTGGTGTGTGTGTCTAAGGGGAAAAGGCATATTAAAAAAAGAGGCACCTAAATATATTTTAGGTGTGTGTGTGGGGGGGGGGGGGGGGGGGGGTGGGTCCTCTGGTCTCCTTGGAATCTACATTTTATTCAGACCATAGGCTGTGAAAGGCAATTTTCCAGCACATTTTTATTACTATTTTTGATGTGGGTCTTAAATTTTCTCTCTTTTTTTTTGTCTTGCTTTGTAATTTACGAGCCTCATTTCAGCACGTGGGCTGTGATTGGCTGATTGACTCGAGTGCAGTGGAGGACCGGTGTGGTGTGTGTTACGGAGACGGGTCGACGTGTAAAACAGTGAAAAACCAGTTCAACGAGACGGAAAAACTTGGTAACTAACACGTAGAATATGTGTACTGTAGAAACGTGTGTGTGACAAATACTTACTTTTCCTCTTTCTTTAGCCAAGTGGTTAAATGCTTGCCCATCAATGGGCCCATTGGGTTATGTCTTGTTCCAGCCAGTGTACCATGGCTGGTATATCAAAGGCCATGGTATGTACTTTCCTGTCTGTGGGAAATACATATAAAAGATTCCTTGCTACTAATGGAAAAATGTAGCAGGTTTCCTCTCTGAGACTAAATGTCACAATTGCCAAATGTTTGACATCCAATAGCTGATGATTATTAAATTAATGTGCTCTAGTGGTGTCGTTGAACAAAACATTAAAAATTACTTTAAATAAAGGTTCAGTCAACTTTTAGAAATATATATGTAATGAAAATTTAGAAAATAACACTGTAACAGGCTTAGTAAAATATTGTTTACCTATACATCTTTAACTTCACCCAGCTTCATATAATTAACTCATAATTTGTCAACAGGCATGGTGGAATGTTGTCTGGTGTAGGTGGGCACATCTCTAATGTGAGGGAGCCAGTCTCTAATATGGGGGTCACAGTGTTTAGTGGGGGGGGGGGGGAGGGGGGCACAGGTTTTTATATAGAATTGGGTAAAAAAAAGTATATTTATTGTTCTGAAGTAGGGGGCACAGGCCCAACCTTCAGATGCTAAATCTCCAGATACCATAGTGACATCATAGACTACGATGGTTTTATGATTTCTCAGTGCTAAGATAGCTTCGAAAATCCCCAGCCTGGTCATAACAATAACTGGGCCCTATTTTATGATGATGATGATGATGATGATAACTAATTTAACGTGCCCATAAAGCACTAGGGTTTCGAACACGCCCATCCCGAGTCCGACCTCCGATAAGATCGGTGGCCTGACTCGGGAAGGGGGGGGGGGGGGGGAATTGAAAATGGGCAGAATTTTGAAAATAGCAATTAGTAAAAAAGTTAATAGAATAAATAAAAAAAAGAAAAAGGTTACAAGCCAAATATAAAAAGAATTGACTGCTCGGCCGAATATTTATATAATTTGGAGCATTTTAGAAGGACAGTCCAAAATTAAATAAGAGAAAGAAGAGAGGATCGGACTATTTAATAATATTTAAAAATAAAGAAGTAGTTTCGACATAAAATTTTGAACGCAGATCTAAAAGTTTAAAGTCCGATCGGTATGTCCACGCGAGTGGCTTCGTTAAGGCCGTTTGGGTGCACAGCTTAAAGGGACGAGATGGGTTGCATCCCGTCAAGAAAACCCCTAGATTGACAGTCGATAGACATTGAAGGTGTAGTGCTGTGCTGAAATACAGATCTTGAGAAGCCGGATCCGTCTGAATGAGAGAGAGTATCAGACTAGGGTATAGTCCAGTCATCATGGGTTGGTATAGTGATGAAGCGATCTTAGCATTAAAATCACCGTAAGTGCATAAGGTAGCTATGCATTTAAGGTGATCATAGTGCTAAAATCGCTTCGTAAAACGGGACCCTGATCTATGCTTCTCTCTATATTAGGTTACGTTGAAGCGACAGTGATTCCGAAAGGTGCGCGGAACATCCGCGTTGAGGAGGTGGCGGCGGCTAACAACTTCCTGGCCCTGAGGAACAACAAGGGGGAGTACTACCTCAACGGCCACTGGTTCATCCAGTGGAGCGGTGACTACGAGGTGGCGGGCACCGTGGTGCGGTACCAGCGCGAGGGCAGCAAAGAGAGTTTCAATGCCCCGGGGCCGCTCAAAGAAGCCCTGCACATCATGGTGAGACAGACTTCTTTTGTTTTTTATCCATTGCCCCCTATCCTTTCTTTTCTTTGAATTTCGACAGAATTCTTCTCCCTTTTTTTAATCTCATTTTTTATCTCGATTGAATTCCGACTCTTATTTTCTTTTTTTATTTATCCCACTGCCCCCTTTCATTTATCTCCCTTTGAATTCCCACAGATTTTCTTCTTTTTTTTGGTTATCCTATTGACCCCTTTCCTTTCTCTCCTTTGAATTTCGACAGACTTATTTTTGGGGGGATTCCACTCACCTCTTTAATTTTTTTCCTTTGAATTCCCACAAAAAAAAGTTTTTTGTTATCCCACTGTCCCCTTTCATTTCTCTCCTTTTACTTCCGACAGATTTTTTTTTTTTTTTTTATTGCACTGCCACTTTTCCTTTCTCTCCTTTAAATTCCAACGGCATACCGGCCTCGGTGGCGTCGTGGTAGGCCATTGGTCTACAGGCTGGTAGGTACTGGGTTCGGATCCCAGTTGAGGCATGGGATTTTTAATCCAGATACCGAATCCAAACCCTGAGTGAGTGCTCCGCAAGTCTCAATGGGTAGGTGTAAACCACTTGCACTGACCAGTGATCCATGACTAGTTCAACAAAGGCCATGGTTTGTGCTATCCTGCCTGTGGGAAGCGCAAATAAAAGATCCCTTGCTGCTAATCGGAAGAGTAGCCCATATAGTGGCGACAGCGGGTTTCCTCTCAAAATATGTGTGGTCCTTAACCATATGTCTGACGCCATATAACCGTAAATAAAATGTGTTGAGTGCGTCGTTAAATAAAACATTTCTTTCTTTTTTTCCAACAGCATTTTTTATTTATCCCACTGTACCATTTCATTTTTTTCCTTTGAATTCCGACAAAATTTTAAAGTATTTTTTTTATCCCACTACCCCTTTTTTTTTTTTTCCCCAGATGTATTTTTAACAATGCCTTGAGATTCTAAGCTGAAATTGTGTTTCTAGCTTTATCATGTAGTGTTACAGATCAAGTTCGACTTTCATGGCGATTTACCAAATTTTTGACAGAGTTATGGCCCTTGAATTGGGAAGTGAAAAATTAGTTTTTCTGACTTTTTTTTGGCAATGCCTGAAGATATTGAGATGGAATTTTTTATATAGTTTTATCATGTACTGTTACAGATCAATTTTAACTTTCAGGCTGATTTACCTATTTTTCATTGAGTTATATGACCCTTGAACTTAGGAGATAAGAAAAATTTAGAGCCCGGTAGGGGACATACATTGCTTTAGCAGTAGTAAAAATGCTTGTTTTTTTTTTTATCCCAGTGGCCACTTTCATTTCTCACCTTTGAATTCCATTTTTATTTTCCCGATATGGCAACTCCTATCTTTCAACTTCTTTCGTTGTCCACCTCCACATCCCAGTCCTTGTCTCTCCATAACAGGTGTTTATCTCTTATGGTCAACCATTCCACATAGACAGACATTGATATGTGTCCACTGTTGTCAGATAATTTTCAGAAAGAATGATATTTAGCAGACTGTTTTTCAAAAGATGGTTACTACATACCACATACAATTTAATTTTTAATAATAAATATTCATATTCACAATGGCCGATGTTTATTTTCATTCATTCATTCATTCATTCTTTCATTTGACATTCATTCATTCATTTGACATTCATTCATTCATTCATTCATTTGACATTCATTCATTCATACCATATACAAAGATTAGTTTATAGGTGGACGTGATGAATGGAATGTATCAGATGGGTGTTTTATTAGTTATTTTAAACCCCAACTGAGAGGAATAATATAAAAACAGTAAAGAGATCGGCTAATGAGCAGCTGTGTTGTTCAGACTACATGTATATCAGGCAGATTTTTTATGAATTATTTAATGCTCCAATTAAGAAAAATAATGTAGAGAAATAATAAAGAGATCACCTTGAGCAGGTGTATAGAATGGAATTTATGAGATGGGTGTATGTATGAATTATATTACACTAGGACTAGTGAGAGAAATAATTTACCTGTAATTCTCAACACATTTCATAAATTTTATATGGCTGACATAAAAATGTAATGGTTTATTTGTTGTCAGAAAACAGATGTGGCTATCAACATAGAAAAATATTCAAAAATCTAATGCAACGAACCTGTCAATTTTGGCATGTCACAAGATTAAACATATAGATACCATAAAGAAACATGTTAGCAGTAATCGCCATTTCATACATCTATATTTACAAACTTTCAGCTGTTGTATGATTTACTCCATTCTGATTGAAAAACATCACTTAAAAACCGAACGTTATCCTTCGATAAATCTCAGAAAATGTCGTCATTACATTAAATGCAACGTCATTACATAAAATTGTTAATGAAAAGGACTTTTAGAAACTGGTTTTTGTGTATGCTACACTATTTTATACAATTTGTGACTGTTACACATCAATAAATTCAAAAAATTACAAACAGTTCTTATGTAGTACATATACTTATGATAAACATTATTTTCAATTATTTGTTTTAAATAATAATAACTGAATTAACACATTTTAATAATGAAAGTAATATACATGTATGTAATATCAATGACAATCTTTGATTAGATATTTTTATGTCACTTTGACGAAATATAAAAGTATGACATACATGTAGGTGTTGTAAGTATTTAACTTTTAAAAATCCAAAATGATTTAATACACTAAATCAGTTTATAGTTGGAAAAACATTTAATTTTTGGAATTCTTGTTTGTTTTATTTTCTAGCTACTGGTGCAAACTCACAACCCTGGCATTGTGTTTGAGTACACAGTACCTAAAGAAAACGCCACGGACAACCGGATACCCGAGTTCAGGTGGGACTACTCAGACTGGTCGCACTGTACCGTGTCGTGTGGTGGAGGTAAGTAATCAGTTGCTAGGTAACAGACAACATGTAATAGAGGATTGTTTAGATTGTATTGTGTTATGAGGTAAAAACATCCAAATATTACGACATTGATGATTTCATTGCTTGTTATTGACAGGAATACAGAGGTCACAGGTGGTTTGTTTGTTATTGACAGAGGTCACAGGTGTTGTTTTGTTATTCACAGGTACACAGAGGTAACAGGTGGCTTGTTTGTTATTGACAGAGGTCACAGGTGTTTTGTTTGTTATTGACCGAGGTCACAGATGGTTTGTTTGTTATTGACAGAGGTCACAGGTAATTTGTTTGTTATTCACATGAAAACAGATCACAGGTGGTTTGTTTGTTATTGACAGAGGTCACAAATGGTTTGTTTATTATTGACAGAGGTCACAGGTGGATTGTTTGTTATTCACAAGAAAACAGGTCACAGGTGGTTTGTTATTGACAGAGGTTACAGGTGGATTGTTTGTTATTCACAGGAAAACAGGTCACAGGTGGTTTGTTTGTTATTGACAGAGGTTACAAGTGGATTGTTTGTTATTAAGAGGTACGCAAAGGTTACAGGTAGATTGTTTGTTATTAAGAGGTATGCAGAGGTTACAGGTAGATTGTTTGTTATTAAGAGGTATGCAGAGGTTACAGGTAGATTGTTTGTTATTAAGAGGTATGCAGAGGTTACAGGTAGATTGTTTGTTATTAAGAGGTATGCAGAGGTTACAGGTGGATTGTTTGTTATTAAGAGGTACGCAGAGGTTACAGGTGGATTGTTTGTTATCAAGAGGTACGCAGAGGTTACAGGTGGATTGTTTGTTATCAAGAGGTACACAGAGGTTACAGGTGGATTGTTTGTTATCAAGAGGTACACAGATGTTACAGGTGGATTGTTTGTTATCAAGAGGTACACAGAGGTTACAGGTGGATTGTTTGTTATCAAGAGGTACACAGAGGTTACAGGTGGATTGTTTGTTATCAAGAGGTACACAGAGGTTACAGGTGGTTTGTTTGTTATTAATAGGTACACAGAGGTTACAGGTGGATTGTTTGTTATTAAGAGGTACACAGAGGTTACAGGTGGATTGTTTGTTATTAAGAGGTACACAGAGGTTACAGGTGGATTGTTTGTTATTAAGAGGTACACAGAGGTTACAGGTGGATTGTTTGTTATTAAGAGGTACACAGAGGTTACAGGTGGATTGTTTGTTATTCACAGGTACACAGAGGTTACAGATGGATTGTTTGTTATTCACAGGTACACAGAGGTCACAGGTGGTTTGTCTGGAGAAGGAGGCTGGGATAGTGGATGAGATGTATTGTAACGCATCCTCCAAACCTGACGACCGACTAAGGGGATGTAACGAACACAGGTGTCCAGCCAGGTGGGTCACATTTCTCTAATCACCACACATTATATATACATACAGAACCACATACCAGTTGTTTTGCCATGTTATTTATTGTACGAGTTTATAGTGCACAAGAATATTATACCACTAGACCATGTGGCGGTTGAATGATATAAATCTTGTGCACTATAAATGAGTGCAGTACATGTGTATATGTGGTTCTGTATTTATTACATACCACCTTTCTATATTATGATCATGGGCGTCGATCGGTGGAGGATGGGGGACGCATCCCCCTCACTTTTCAACGCCGGGGGACAATCTATATAAATGTCCCCCCCACTTTTTTGTTTAGCAAAAGCAACAACAACACCACCACCAACAACAACAACAGTAACAGCAACAACACACACAAAAATGTACTAATGTACACACACACACACACACTAACATGACGTCATTACTGGCTAGGAACATGACGTCATTACTGGCTAGGAACATGACGTCATTACTGGTTAGGAACATGACGTCATTGGGGTGAACACATACTACACATGCAATATTTTGTATTACACGTATGTTCAATAAAATATTTTTTTATTACACAGTCAGAATTGTCTTTGATACTATAGTAAGATTAAATGGGTATGTAATAAAATTAATTACTGATAAAACTACATGTTCAAATGAAACCTAATATCATATGACTCTACAAAATAATATGTATTACCAATTTTTCTGTAAATACAATTTATTGTATTAACTATGAAAACATCTGTTGAATTTTGTTTCTATGTTTGTAGGTGGTGGACCGGGCCATGGCAGCACTGTTCTGTGACATGCGGCAATAACGGAATACATCGGCGCACGGTCATCTGTGTTCGCAGTCTCGGCCCCGATGAACAGATAGCGCTGGAGAATGAGGTCTGCAAGGGGCTGGACAAACCCACTGAGGTGGAGCCGTGCAACCATAAAGACCCCTGTCCCGGCTCACGTCACTGGGAGGTCGGCGCCTGGTCGCAGGTCAGTCAGTAACTGTATCTGGTTCAAATTAACTTATTACATACCTATTCAATCTTACTATAGGTGACCCCTGTCCCAGCTCACGTCACTGGGAGGTCGGCGCCTGGTCACAGATCAGTCAGTAACTGAATCCGGTTTAAATAAATTTATTACATACCTATTCAGTCTTACTATAGGTGACCTGTGTCCCAGCTCACGTCACTGGGAGGTTGGCGCCTGGTCGCAGGTCAGTCAGTAACTGAATCCGGTTTAAATCAATTTGTTACATACCTATTCAGTCTTACTATAGGTGACCTGTGTTCCAGCTCAAGTCACTGGGAGGTCGGTGTCTGGTCACAGGTCAGTCAGTAACTGAATCCGGTTCAATTCAATTTAATACATGCTGCCAGATGTTAGCAAACAGAGATGTGAATTGCAATAACATCTCATAACAATAACAGCAATAATAACAAGCATTCTGAGTGTAAGCAATACACGTCACCTACTGGGCTCAACAAATTTTCATATCTGCCATGTTCGAGGACTTTTAACTCCTTGGGGAAAAATGGGTCATTCGCCATGAAAATCGAACTTGGTCTGTCACAGTATATGATAAAGCTATATTGCACATTAAAGGGAATCCTTGTTTAGGCTATATCTTCCTTATGAATTCATATGAGATCATCAAACCTTGCATGCATGTACAAATTGGGATGGTGGTGTGTTGTGTACTATAACTAGGTCACTGTGACCTACTTTTGATAGGCATATCACCTCACCAGTACTCCCTGTTTATATATGTATCATTGTTGGTGTAATATTACTTTATTTCAGTGTACGAGATCCTGTGGTGGTGGAACTCGGCATCGCACCGTTTCCTGCCCTCCGTCAGCCAACTGTTATCAACAGACGAAACCTGCCACGGAGCAGCACTGTGCGGTCAACAAGTGTCCGGCAGTCACAGAGAACACCGATGTCGATGTGTCCACAACACCGCTGTCTCAGACAGCTACTGGGGGGTCTCAGAATGTGCAAACTACATCATCATCATCATCATTCCAGTCATCGTCGTCAGCAGGAGAAATGCGTAAACCTCATGGAGTTAATAGTCCGGATGGTACAGTTAATAGTCCAGCTGGCACAGTTAAAAGTACTAATACAGTTAATAGTCCAGCTAACACAGTTAATAGTCCGGCTAATACTGTTAATAGTCCAGCTAAGAATTCAGACATGTCACGTGCTTCTTCAAGAACCAGTGCCACTGAACAAGAGAGGAAAGCACAAACTACAGAAGTAACTCCATCTGCGTCTGCACACCACACACTTCCAACACAAAGTAGTGCCCCTGCAGACAGTAATATTCATACCCCTGGACTTGGCAAATCGGGTCATTCTGTTATAAGAAAGATAATTCTTCCTTCAACAACAACTGCCTCTAGTGACACAACGTCGACATTTGGAGAAAGTCAAAATGTTGTTCGTAAAACTAAGGAGAGTTATATTAAAATCAGTGATTCAGGGATTGATATTGAGATTCCAAATAAGGTGCTGAAAGAGTCAGGTGACTTGTCGTCGCCAAGGGCAACAACTCATAAACACCAACACAAACATGGCCATTCGAACAATGTGGTGATCGGGGGTGGTAAACTTGATAATAGTGATAAACTCGACAGTGGTGACTTCCTGTCTGTGGTGTCGCCAGGAGAAGACAACTCTAATTTACTTATTAATCAGGTGGTGCCAAACATGAGCTCTGTTAAAAATAGATCGGAGAATTCCTTACAGAAACTTGGAAACGACATTGTTCATAAGGATGGTCCAAAAAAGGGGGATAACTCCAGACCAGGAGATATTGACAAGACGGGTCAAGAGGAGCTGCAGGATAACAATAAAGGCCCACCCCTTGCTTACATCTGGCAGAAGACAAAATGGACCAAAGTACGTATCAACTAATGTTCTAGATAGTGGTTGGGCATTCCCACCCCTTCCAAAAGCAGGGCACACCCTGCCCATTACAAAATTGTAAGCTTATTGGCTATAGATACTGTTTAGTATATGGCTAATAATATTTAGTTTTTAATATTTTAACGGAAATGTTCTACTTATCTGAAACTGCATTAAAAGAAAAAAAATTCCATTGTGAGCCCTGCAGAGGTACCCTTTACAATTGCCATTTTTATTTAACTACAGTTTGTTTTAAAAATTAGTTTTTGATTAACGACACCACTAGAGCACATTGATTTATTAATCATCGGCTATTGGATGTCAAACATTTAGTAATTTTGACATATAGTCTTAGAGAGGAAACCTGCTACATTTTTCCATTAGTAGCAAGGAATCTTTTTATATGCACAGGCAGGATAGCACATACCACGTCCTTTAATATACCAGTCATGGTGCACTGGCTGGAACGAGAAATAGCCCAATGGGCCCACCAAGGGGGATCGATCCCAAACAGGACCACGCATCAAGTGAGCGCTTTACCACTGGACTACGTCCCGCCCATTCTAGCTACAGAACACTCTATATAGCTCTGTGGGTGGGATTTAGTTCAGTAGTTAGAGCAATCGCCTGAAGTGCTTGGATTGTAGGATCAAACCACCTCGATAGATCTAGTTTGTCCCATCCCATCTATGGCCCACAGCTAGTATATCAAAGGTTGTGGTATGTGCTGTCCTTTGTGAGAAAGTGCATATACATAAAAGATCCCTTGCTGCTAATAGAAAAAATGTAGTAGGTTTCTTCTCAGACTGTATATCACAATTAACAAATGACCAGTGAGGTATTTTGGAGAGTAATGAGATTATTTGGGACGGGAATAAAGAATTATTTCTTGAGATATTTTGTTGCAAATTGAATGACATGTATACATGTAGATGCACATTTGCAGAACATGGTAATGGGGGATCTAGGCTGTGGCAAGTGAAAATTGCTTGAAGCAGATACCCCACCCCCACCCCCCTGTACATGTGCTTGGCCTTCTGTTTACGTGCATTGCTATCTTATGCACTTGATGTGATCTTAGTGCTAAGATCGATTCTTAAGACAAGGCCCAGATCTTTCTTTCAATTGGGTATCTGTGATATATATATGTATGTATGTATGTATGTATATATATATGTATGTATGTATGTATGTATGTATGTATGTATGTATGTATGTATGTATGTATATATGTATGTATGTAAGTATGTATGTATGTATGTATATATGTATGTATGTATTATATTAGTTTTCTGTTGTGTTACATTCTTATATGTAATTATTTTTAAATGCACGTACATATTTACTCATGTTTCTTTTTACCAGTGTTCTCGTCACTGCGGCGGTGGTGTCAAGACACGAGATGTACTGTGCGTCGATGCAACGTCCGGCCGGATGGTGTTGTCTGACCACTGTCTCCATGCTTACATGCCCACAACAAGCGAGCTCTGCCACAGGTTTCCGTGTCTCCAGTGGCAAACCACAGACTGGGAGTCGGTGAGAAACTGAAGAACTTTTTATCTTCCAGTCTCCATTTAAAATGTTTTTGCCAATAATTTCAGTTTGGCTTAATATAAAAAAGATAAGGAAAAGTGTTTTGGAAATAACAAATTTTTTCTATTTTTACGTGCAATTTGTTAAAGATTCATGAAGAAATGTAGATAAAAGTGAAATATTCACCATAGTAAAACAAAATACTGTCTGCTCTACAGAGAATTAATGTATATTTTCTGTGTCAGATTCTGGTGCTCTATCAGCTGAGCTCATAGGGAAATTTCCTCTAGCTACTGCCAATAGGAGCACTCTATACCACCACCACTACTGCATACTCCCTCCCCCACCCCTACACCCTCCTCATTTGAAGCTATATCCCAGAGCTGTGAGCCAAGGGCAGTTCCAGTGAGGAGTTACCTTTCAATCAACTAAGTCAAACCAACTAATTAGCTCCAGTTTTAATTTTGATGAACTGTTCTAAATTACCTTTAAGAAATTACTCAACATTTTCTATTTGACTTTAATTCTATGGAACATTTGTAAATTCAATAGCACAAAAAAACAACCCCTCCCCTGTTACTGACCCTGATTGGGCTGCTTGTGCTCTCTTGCACTTGCCACCCCTCTCCCACCCACCCAAAACCTCACCTGTCCTCAACAGAGGAGCCAGCAAAAGTCGACACCTGTGGCCATAACAGGCGTGCGCTACAACAGCTTGCTCTGAATGTGTACATTAAACCTGGCCTGACCTAAGGGCAGTTGAAAAGTTACATGTCGTAACTGGGTTATAATTGTACATATTCTTACATTAAAAACCCCCACAATCTCTGTGTGGTCTCCAACTCATATGTAACTGATAGATCAACCTCCAGTCAGAGGATTTGAACCACAGACATGCTCTGTATGAGACTACATTGCTGTAGCTAATAGGGAAATTCCTACAAGCTACTGCCAGTAAGAGCACTTTATACCAACACCACTAGATCCTGCTCACCCTCATATGAAGTCAGGGCTTCTAGATTATGGTAGCCCCACTCACATGGCTAGTGATATTCAGTGATGGGCTAGTAAATAACTACTATTGCCATGCCCGACAGCTAGTGAAATGTTTTTGTAAAATGTTGCAGTTAAGTCTATTTTGTAAATATGAATAGCCTGCCCCCACCCCAATACCAGTTTTGTTTAGCTCTATCTTTCTCTTTAAGTGACATTTCTGATTATTACTAATATGTAGTAAAATTGTATTAACTTGAAATAAAGTAGGGCTAGTGAATCTTTAATCTTGGCTAGTAACTTTTTTAAATCACCAACCCCATGGCTAGTGGATTTTATAAAAATTCTAGAAGCTCTGGACGCTATATCCCACAGAGCTGGGAGCCAAGGACCGTTCCTGTTGAGACTTTTCACAACACTACTACATATAAGCCTACAAAATAAACCCACACAAAATATATTTGTTTGGTAAAGTCTACACATATGAGTGTTCAAAATGACTGTATGTGATTACATTTTCTTCCAGTGTTCTGCAACATGTGGTTACGCTGTGCAGTCCCGGAACGTGTTCTGCCCATCACCACTCAAGTGTGACCTCCTTGTCAAACCCAGCAACATGCAGCAGTGCAAACTACAGCCGTGTATTTCCTGGGTCAACGGAGACTGGAGTCGAGTAAGTCGTAAATCTCCTACTATAATGTTTCTATTAGCCGGTTATGATGACTGATTAAAGAAAAATCCTAAGTATATACTAGCAGATAATGAATTGATGTCACATGTGTGACGTCACATGCATAGATACATTACAAAATTGTTCATCCTACAATGTTGGTAAAATAACAGAAAATAACCGTGTTTCCCCATGTTTGATGGACTGTAGGATAAAAATAATATCTAGTTAGGCAGAATGGGAAATTCTTAAATTCACAGGATAAAGCCGATATTGTGTGTGACGTCATTAACAATCTATTCTCTGTATAATTTAATTGGCTCTGTCTGTGGGAAAGTGTGTATAAAAGAGCCCTTCCTGCTTGTGGAAAAATATAGCAGGTTTCCTCTTAGACTACATTTCCAAAATTACCAAAATCGTTTTACCTGTAATAGCTGCCGATTAATATACCAATATTCTCTAGTGGTGTCATAATTAAACAAAACCATCTTTAACATATCATGTTTACAGCTTGACAGCCTGTTGATTGAGTTTCCCGTCACTATTTCAGTGCACCCAGTCTTGTGGTATCATGTTTACAGCTTGACAGCCTGTTGTTTGAGTTTCCCGTCACTATTTCAGTGCACCCAGTCTTGTGGTATCATGTTTACAGCTTGACAGCCTGTTGTTTGAGTTTCCCGTCACTATTTCAGTGCACCCAGTCTTGTGGTATCATGTTTACAGTTTGACAGCCTGTTGATTGAGTTTCCCGTCACTATTTCAGTGCACCCAGTCTTGTGGTATCATGTTTACAGCTTGACAGCCTGTTGATTGAGTTTCCCGTGACTATTTCAGTGCACCCAGTCTTGTGCTATCATGTTTACAGCTTGACAGCCTGTTGTTTGAGTTTCCCATCACTATTTCAGTGCACCCAGTCTTGTGGTATCATGTTTACAGCTTGACAGCCTGTTGATTGAGTTTCCCGTGACTATTTCAGTGCACCCAGTCTTGTGATATCATGTTTACAGCTTGACAGCCTGTTGATTGAGTTTCCCGTCACTATTTCAGTGCACCCAGTCTTGTGATATCATGTTTACAGCTTGACAGCCTGTTGATTGAGTTTCCCGTCACTATTTCAGTGCACCCAGTCTTGTGAAATCATGTTTACAGCTTGACAGCCTGTTGATTGAGTTTCCCGTCACTATTTCAGTGCACCAGTCTTGTGATATCATGTTTACAGCTTGACAGCCTGTTGATTGAGTTTCCCGTGACTATTTCAGTGCACCCAGTCTTGTGCTATCATGTTTACAGCTTGACAGCCTGTTGATTGAGTTTCCCGTGACTATTTCAGTGCACCCAGTCTTGTGATATCTTGTTTACAGCTTGACAGCCTGTTGATTGAGTTTCCCGTGACTATTTCAGTGCACCCAGTCTTGTGATATCATGTTTACAGCTTGACAGCCTGTTGATTGAGTTTCCCGTGACTATTTCAGTGCACCCAGTCTTGTGATATCATGTTTACAGCTTGACAGCCTGTTGATTGAGTTTCCCGTCACTATTTCAGTGCACCCAGTCTTGTGAAATCATGTTTACAGCTTGACAGCCTGTTGATTGAGTTTCCCATCACTATTTCAGTGCACCAGTCTTGTGATATCATGTTTACAGCTTGACAACCTGTTGATTGAGTTTCCCGTGACTATTTCAGTGCACCCAGTCTTGTGCTATCATGTTTACAGCTTGACAGCCTGTTGATTGAGTTTCCCGTGACTATTTCAGTGCACCCAGTCTTGTGATATCATGTTTACAGCTTGACAGCCTGTTGATTGAGTTTCCCGTCACTATTTCAGTGCACCCAGTCTTGTGATATCATGTTTACAGCTTGACACCCTGTTGATTGAGTTTCCCTTCGCTATTTCAGTGCACCCAGTCTTGTGGTATCATGTTTACAGCCTGTTGATTGAGTTTCCCATCACTATTTCAGTTCACCCAGTCTTGTGATATCATGTTTAGAGCCTGTTGATTGAGTTTCCCATCACTATTTCAGTGCACCCAGTCTTGTGATATCATGTTTACAGCCTGTTGATTGAGTTTCCCATCACTATTTCAGTGCACCCAGTCTTGTGATATCATGTTTACAGCCTGTTGATTGAGTTTCACGTTACTATTTCAGTGCACCCAATCTTGTCGTATCATGTTTACAGCCTGTTGATTGAGTTTCCCGTCACTATTTCAGTGCACCCAGTCTTGTGGTATCATGTTTACAGCCTGTTGATTGAGTTTCCTGTGACTATTTCAGTGCACCCAGTCTTGTGGTATCATGTTTACAGCCTGTTGATTGAGTTTCCTGTGACTATTTCACTGCATCCAGTCTTGTCATATCATGTTTACAGCCTGTTGATTGAGTTTCCTGTCACTATTTCAGTGCACCCAGTCTTGTGGAGGGGGCCAACAGGTTCGCCTGGTTCAATGTGTCAACCTGACATCACAGCAGTCGGCCAAGGGCTGCGACGCTCATCTCAAACCCAAACAACAACAGACCTGCAACACAGATTCGTGTCCAACTCGCAATGCAGGTTTGTAGTGGTGTTAACCTGAAATTACAGTTTCTGATTAAAGAGTGAATCAACACTTGACGTCTGTAAAGATTTGTTTTTACTATTCTGCGATGGTATTAGTTAATTCAAGCAGAACACAACTCGTTATACTCTGGGAGTCTATGCAAGATGGAGGTGTATATGTGAGATAATGAGATGGGGTGTGTTTGTAAGACGGTGAGATGGAGGTATTTGTGCGAGTGAGATGAGTGTATATGTGAGATGGAAGTGTATAGGTGAAACAGTGAGATGGGAGTGTATATGTGTGACAGTATGATGGAGATGTACGAGACAGTGAGATGGAGGTGTATATGTGAGACAGTGAGATGGAGGTGCATATGTGAGACAGTGAAATGGAAGTGTATATGTGAGACAGTGAGATTTGAGTGTATATGTGAGACAGTGAGATGGGAGTGTATATGTGCGACAGTGAGATGGAGATGTATATGTCAGACAATGAGATGTGATGCAGTGAGATGTGAGTGTATATGTGAGACAGTGAGATGGGAGTGTATATGTTAGATAGTGATATGGATTTATATGCGAGACAGTGAGATGGATGTGTATATGTGAGACACTGAGATGGAAGTGTATATGTGAGGCAGTGAGATGGATGTGTATATGTGAGGCAGTGAGATGGAAGTGTGTATGTGAGACAATGAGATGGAAGTATATATGTGAGACAGTGAGATGAAGGTGTATATGTGAGACAGTGAGATGAAGGTGTATATGTGAGACAGTGAGATGGAAGTGTATACGTGAAACAGTGAGGTGGAAGTGTGAGAGTGTGAGATGGTGTATATGTGAGACAGTGAGATGGAAGTGTATATGTGAGACAGTGAGATGGGTGTGTATATGTGAGATACTGAGATGGAAGTGTATATGCGAGACAGTGAGATGGGTGTATATGTGAGACACTGAAATGGAAGTGTATATGTTAGACAGTGAGATGGAAGTGTGTATGTGACAGTGAGATGGAAGTGTGTATAGGTGAAACAGTGAGATGGAGGTGTATATGTGAGACAGTGAGATGGAAATGTATATGTGAGACGTAGGTGTATATGTGAGACAGTGAGATGGAAGTATATGCGAGACAGTGAGATGGAGGTGTATATGTGAGACAGTGTGATGGAGGTGTATATGTTAGACAGTGTGATGGAGGTGTATATGTGAGAGAGTGAGATGGAGGTGTATATGTGATAGTGAGGTGAAGGTATATATGTGAGACAGTGAGATGAAAATTTGTATTAAGACAGTGAGATGGAAGTGTATGTGTGAGATGGGAGAAAATGGGTGAAAGGGAAATTGTGCATGAGTGAAATTATTACATTTTAAACAGAATTTGTTTGTTTCTCTGCAGCTTTCACCATCACATGCGAGTCAAATGAGATGAGTTACAGAGTGTGCAAGATGCTGAAGAAACTGAATCACTGTGACAAGGCATACGTGCGGGCCAAGTGTTGTCGGACGTGCACCAGTCACAGCCGTGGACACAGAGACAAACCCAAGAAACGCCTGATGATGAGAAGATAACACCGGCTTCGAGAGTAGCAGTTCTAACATTGACTCGTGCTCAAAGAGAAAAAGAAATAACACAGAAAACCATATCACTCAGTTATGAAGATTTGTCAATTTCATAGCAGAATGAAAAACAACAACATGATGTTTGTTACACAGAAAACCATATCACTCAGTTACGAGGATTTGTCAATTGCATAGCAGAATGAAAAAACACACCACCACCTCAAATATTAATTTGTTGATCCTATTAACCACCAGAAACTGCAGGACATTACTAGTTGCATTCCCGCGAGGTTGATCTAGCTGGAGGAAGAACAGATGGTCAGTTGCTGTGAATTGTGGATAATCTCAATTTGGAAAAATACACGACAACGGCTGTAAAGGCTGGCAGAATAAGATGCAATGCAGGCTGCAACAGCTGATTTGTCAGAAATCTAAACATGAATGTGACTATAAGGATCTGAAAACATTCAGATTTTTTTTATAACTGGATTGATGAAAAAAACATATTGCAGAAATGTTATTGTTGCATTATTTGTTTGTGCTTTTGTCTCAAAGAGTAGACATAACTTGCAAGCCATTACTGGTAGCAGTTAACAGTCTGCGTTGATTGAGAGTAAATTGCTGTTGTTAACACAGTGAAGTGATTATAGATATTTGAAAGGCATACAGACTTCAAGTATTGCCAGTACTCAGTTGAAAAACTGCATATTGCTTTACCATTGTCGACAAGCAAGTAATACATTTGCAAGTATTAATAATACAATAAGGTAGTACAAAAACAACTAAAGTTTGTACTAAAGATTACTGACAGTACAAAAGTTATGGTACACAGATGTGGATATTACAACTTACATATATAAATATGATATGATACCAGAATACTATATATCTTGGAATATTGTATCTAGTTGTTGTATATGTTGGAGTGCCTTATCAAAATGTGCATGCATTATCAGTATCTACTGGAGGTTAAGATAAATTGTTTATATATGTGATTATGTCATACCGTTTGTAGAGTTCACAATGTGTAGAATTCCACAACACTTTTATCATTGATTATGTCCACGTAGGTTTTTCCAATTTATACCTTACAGAATAGAGAATTTTAAGATAGCCACATTGTTAACCCTGTTTGTGACAATTTTGTTAAATTTGATAGAATGTTGGGGTTTTTTTAAATTGTGTTATAAACCTGCTCTAATGACAAAGATATTAAATAGTATTATATGGGTGAATTGATCGCAGTGTTTATTGTGATAACTGGCTGGATTATTTCTAACATACATGCGTAGTTCTATTTGAAACAAATCAGTGTCATCAAGAAGACCAGTTGGTAAATTGAGAAGATTTCTTAGTCTGTTAAGCATACTATTATATTTTATTTTCAGTCTTAAACAACTGTTAACTTACAGTACTTTTAATAGCTTTTTTCTCTCTCTCAAACATATGGCAGTCAAAACTGACCAACATATATTTTTTTTTAAACTAATGACGTATATGAATTAAAAAATTAGGTCAGTCATCCATTTGTATTGTGTGATTTTCAATAATCTAGTAATTACAAAATTGCAATTATTTGTAGCCCTTTAAATCACAAAATGTTGATAGCAGTCTATTGTTTGTGTAATTCTATCATTCTCATGTTATATAATTTTGAACGTTTATAATTACGTTACATATTACATACACATAGTTAGTTTTTTACATTCCTTATGGTATGTTTGTTGTACACATTTGTGTACTCTACCCAACGATCCTAGTTGTCTCCCCTGTCTAGATATTTGTGTAATTCAAATAACGTCATTTTGGAAATGAAAACAAGACAGACAGCTGAAAGAGTGGTGTAAATTAAGTAGACTGTTTGTAAAGGAAAGTGATGGAGAAAATTAAAAACTCTGAAAAATAGAGATGGTTTGGAAAGTAGTAATATGGACAACTGAATGATTGGAGGAAATTAAGAACTGACAAGAGACAAGATAATTTGAAATTGTTGAAGAGCACTGTATGATTTGTTTGTTGGGATGTGAAAGAAATCATTTCCACATATCTACTTGGTTTGTTTTGTGTACAATATCTTTTTATTACAATAATTAGTTTGTGAAGCAGAAACACAAAAAGAATACATCCTGTGTCCAAAAGGTGTAATATTGTGTTAAATAGTTTACCAAATGACACGATGCTGCGTTCATTTGATGATCGTGAATTCACAAGTTCCAAATTGTGAACACTACTTCACCAAGTGGGGAGCGTTCAGGGGATTTACAGACAACCTGCACTGTCACTCCAGTCTCACACACCACAACTCATAATTACACAAATGATTTGTGTTTGTTCAGCCATTTTTCCACGATTTGTGAAGATTGAGACAGAAAATCCTACCTCAGTTCACAGGTTATTTCACCAAACAAAAACTTAGATTCACAACTTGTGAATTGGGGAAATATGATATTCACATCTAATGAATGCAGCATTACACCCACAAATTCATTCCATAATAACCCAAAGTGATGACAGACAAAATGTCTCTACACTACTTGAATGTCTTGTTCTGTAAAGATTATGTGACAAATAATTCAAATGCAGTAGTATTTCCAGAGTTTATTTACAAAGGGTTACTACAACTGTATAGAAATTGGCCTGATTCTAAACCACTGCTTTAAACATTTAGATCTAGGCCTGTGCTTATAAAACTTTTAGAGTCCAGACTCCATCTCTAATGATGTCACACACATACAATTTGTATGATGTTGTCATGACATTAGTGTCTCAGACTCGGAGTCTAGACTGAAAGTTTTAAAAGCACCAGGCCAGAAGCTAATGCCGTAAATTTTAATTTTTAAGAACAACAGAACTAAAAATTAACAAAAACAAACATTACCAATGAGGAAACAGTTTACAAATAGTTCACATCATGGAAATTTTATACTCACACAGCTTATAAAAGTTGTGGTTAGGGTGTCATAGTACAGAACTTTTAGCAAATGAATTATAAATAATTGTAACTGTGTGAGCAGTCTTCCCTCCGCATTCCAGCCATATGAAGAAATGATGATCATCTTTAAACACAAATAATAAGTCTAGTTCTAAAGATAACACCCAGTCACTTTGTTGACACTCTTGTTCTCTTATTCCACGAGAAATTAGCTCCGTAAGATTTCTGTTTCGGGATAGATTTATGTTCATTTTCTATAAAATAGTCCCAACCTAAAAAACAAAACAAAAACGCCAATAAAACGAGAATTCGGAGGAATTAAATGTCTCGCCCACTAAAAAGTGGTTTCATGTTACAAAATATATATATATACTTTTTTTTCTTAATTTGTAATGTACAATCTGATGATTAATCTAGATGTATTAAATATATGTCTATTTAATTTTTGAAAGCATTGAAAGGAATATTCGTAAATGTAATTATGACTAAATTTTACTTATCTGGAACTTTGAGATAATCTAAGTAAAAATGTAATGTAGAACTAGACACAAAAGATGTCATTATTCAGGGCTAGCTCTAGCACTTGCCAAAATTTTATTTTAATTTGCCAAAATACTTTTTTGTAATAACTGTAATTTTGTTAGAAAATTAGTAGATAATTTGGCAACATTTTCAGCTCACCTAGAACTAGCCCTGTCATTGCCTGAAAAGGTAATCCCTCTATCTCAACTAGACTGACACGAGATAAAAACCAGGAGTGTCTGCACCAGACCATAATGACGGGGTGGGGCGTAGCACAGTGGTAAAGCGATCACCTGATGTGCAGTTGGTCTAGGATCGATCCCCGTCGGTGGTCCTATTTGGCCATATTATTTTCAACCAGTGAACCATGACTGGTATATCAAAAGCCGTGGTATGTGTTATCCTGTCTGTGGGATGGTGTATATAAAAGATCCCTCGTTACTATGGAAAAATGTACCAGGTTTCCTCTCTAAGACTGTATGTCAGAATTACCAAATGTTTAACATTCAATAGCCGATGATTAATTAATCAATGTGCTCCAATGGTGTCGTTAAACAAAACAAACTTTTTAAAAACAAAAACTCATGCTTGCAGATGGTGAAACACTTGACATTTTAAAACTGCCACTCCACTACGCAACAATACACTTACCATTCTGTTCACAGAAAACCATGGCATCTTCTCTTGTATTAAAGTCCACATTTAACGTTGACAGGGGATCAGCCCTGAAATAATCAAATAATCATAACAAAAAAAGAGAAATCCTTTAAACTATTGTGCCACTTGTCTACAAATTTTAAAAACAAAAGGCATATTTTATTTTAATATGTCGAAAATATTTAGTTAATATTTGAAAAAATAACTCAGGATTTTGTAATTTTTGAAGTTCAGGGCTTGAAACAGGAAGTAAAATATGGCCTGCTGTTATGTTTTCAAAATAGCAGGCCAACAGAAATATGGCCTGCTAAAGTAAGAAGGAATATGACCTGCTGGAAATATGACAGCATGTGGTTTGGAATAGTGTGTAAAATTAGGACCTCTGAGATGCATTTTAGAGCATTATGGAATTAACATATATATCAGAATCTAATCGTAGGTAAATCTGTCTCTTGAAAATGACCTGCGATTTTTGGGGTGGTTTTAGCAGATGAAGTTTTATTTTCACCAGCTAGGTCTAAAAAAAATTCCGGAATGCTTTTGGCTTTTCAGGCCACTATTTCAAGCCATGAAGTTTAATGAATAATTTGGTGAAATATTTAACCGAGAACTAATCATGTATGTGCATCACAATAATACAGAAAAGCCCCCCAGCCCCCACAACTGAATATATTTATTTAAAATCTGATTTTTCTACAAACAAAAAATATTAAATCTCGTACGAGGACGTCCAACCCATGAGCGGGTTCTCCCATCTCTCACGCTGGTCAAACTCGATTCTCCAGCTGCGGGTGTCGTGTGTCCCGGACTGCATCGCGCTCTGAGCTGGGACGAAGATCCGGACCTTCCTCGGTTTGACATGCTCTTCAGGAACTCCATTCAGGGGAGAGATGTCCACCTGAAGTTAGACATACACAGGGACTAATTATAAATATCATCAACTCGTGTACACACAGCTCAAAAGGAACTCCATTCAGCGGAGAGATGTCCACCTGGAGTTACACATACACTAAAGTGTTAATATTATCAACTCTGGTACACACAACTCAATAAAAATAAAAATAAATTGATGTACTGTAAAATTGTGATACCAGTCTAAACTAGCCCATTTTGTCTCATGTTTGGAGGTGAAAGTTAAACCTCAGTTAGAGATCATACCCAGGGCTAGTTCTGGCACTCGCTAACTTTGGCAATTGCAAATTTAAAAAAAACTGACAAATTTTATTTTAATGTGACAAATAAATTTAATGTTAAAATTGTTATTTTATTACAAGATAACTCTGTGTTTGAAATTTTGAAGTGTAAATAGATAATTATGGTAAATTATCTGCTCACTCAGAGCTAGCCCTGGTAAGGATGAAAATCAGTGACCTTCAGAAGGGTAGGGGTGGTGATAACAAGTTAGTGATCTGCAGTTACAGAAAGGACGGGAATACAGTTATTTGATGTGTAACATGTTTATTTCGATATTTGGTCGAGATAACGAAACGGAGAAAATTCATGGCTGCCACACACGCCTAATAACATATTAAAGATCATGTAAGGGGATTTTGTATGCACTTTCCCACACACAAGACAGTATACACAACAGCCTTTGATGTACATGTACCAGTCATGGAGCACTGGTTGGAATGGGGGAAAATCTGTTCACCAAGGACAATTGATCATGCGTCATCTGGACAAATATTGTACCACCGAGCTACAGGTAGAACTAAACCAAATTACTTCCAGCTGGGTCAAAGTTCAAGATGCACCGAACTTTTGATAAAGAAGTTAACACCACAAATCCTGTGATTGGTGATAAATGTGAGTATGTTGGTTGTAAAAAAAATAGTTTAGTACAAACTACATCCCAAACCCTTATAGCAAGGGAGGTAACAAATTAGTGATCTGCAATAAGGGAGGTAACTCATGGCTAAACAGTAAGGTAGGTAACTCACGGTTCAAACATAAAAAGGTTGATTTTAGTGATCAATCAGCTTTAAGGGAAGTACATGTACAGTGTACACACAATAACATGAAAAACCTTGGCCAGACATTGAGTTCTGGTCCTTTGAGACACATGTCAATGTTGGAGAAGTACAACATATAATACAGAAAACAATCTCACCTTTGCATCTACTGTTATGGTCTGTACATCTTTATCTTTACCCTCTGTCTTGGTTGCCTTTACAATGTAACCTGATATTGGCTGTACGTGTACATTCTTTCTGAAATGGTTAAAATATAATGCATCATAAATACAGTGTTCGAAATAAGCACTTGTTCGTTTGTCTTGACAAGTGAAAATGTGCTTTGACAAACAAAGTCTACCCCAATGGTTGTTCTACAGACAAGTCAAAACGGTCAATGCAGTTTCATTTGGTGCAGTAAAAAACATTGTCCTGGCACTTGAATGAAACAAACTATTTATTTGGACAATATTTCAAAATCTGAGGTAACCGAAAGTCGGTTCACGTGGTTTGTACCTAGGTAACCAAATGTTCGATTACGTTAATTATATTTGGGTAACCCATTGGTTACCTGATCGGTTCGGTAAAAGTTACATTGAAATTATATTTTAAATACATAATTTTTACCTCAAACATGAAGTTAAAACTAAATACAAAAAAAAAAAAAAGCTTTATAAAACAGGTTCTTTAATGTTTGCTAAAGTTAACAATATTGTAAAAGGACTAAATATCAGCCCCATTAGATACATTTAGAGGGGAAAAGTTGAAGAATAACATGCAAGACTCACAAGACTAATAATAAAAAAAAAAATAATAATAATTAAAAAAACCAAAAACCCACAAAACAAATAAAGACTACCATTTGGCACAGATAATATGTAACATTTGGTATACAGCAGATAAAAATATATATAAACCAACCCAAAACAACTGTCCAGTTCCTGTGAACACTTCCAGATTCTTTGTTTCATTTTGCGGTGACCTTGCTACTTTCACGTTCTCTTACTACAGTGACATTCCAAATGTTTGTTTTTTAAAGCCCATTATGTGATGTTAGTATTTTTCAACTTTCGTGACACTTTTGGATTCCCGTTTACATTAATACCGTTTTCAACATTTGTAAAATTATTGGAAATCCAATATTATGTCTCTATATATTCCTTTAGAGATAAAATAGCAGTTGATAATTTAGCCGTCCCCAGCGGTACGTGCACATTTCTTTAAAACGTTTGGCTCAACTCTATACTGAGCATTTTAGTTTAGACTGGTCGCAAGTTACAACTGTTGTTTACTGGTTTGTAGCATGCTGCACATTTAGTATCTAAAAATCAGTCTAAAACATTTATTGGAATACTATTCGGTCTATTGGAATACTAGTAGTAAGTCTGCGTGAATAAAACTTCATGTAATCGTAAAGTATTTTTAATTTCTGAAAGTCTATAGGTCACGACATAACTGATTTGTGGTTCGCGTGAATTTAATTTTGCGTAACCGACACGCGAACAGAACGGCGGTTTGCATGAAATATTGTGCCCTGTAAGTTAAATGTCATGTGTATACATGTACCCTACAACCTTTTTAGGTATACTGCCAACATTGTTCATATTAGTTTTATTAAAATATGTTAACATTATCAGCAATGGGAACTGAGTTGGTGAAAAATGACTGGTTACCATTTGCATTACACCTACAGTGTATTACTTGGTGGGATTTATTACAAAGAATCATTGTCTGTTCATCTTGGAGTTGAATAAAATTTAACTGGTAGGAAGATTAATTTTAGAGATGATATATGTTGATAATAAATAAATTTTGTTTTAACATGAATTTGGTAAAGAAAAATGATCACATTTCAACTGGGATGTTTAGAGGTTTTTATGCCGTTGGGCACCATTACTCCAAGGCAGGAAGTATTTACTAGCCCAATGGTAAAAAACACTAGCTAAGGCTACCGCATTCTAGAGGCCCTGACGAATAGTTCACAAACAGCACCATTGCTCGGTGTCAGTGAATGCAGGGCTGGTAATAACTGTCCTCACTGTTTATCACTCCAGCTCCCCACCCTCCCTTGAAACTGGTTCGGTAAAATATCTGACTGCTACTCCCCTATTTCGGTTAGTATTAGTTTTAGGGTGAAAGTTAGATTTACATGTAGAGTTAGCGTTAGTTTAGGATTACTTTTTGGGTTTTTGGGCTAGGTTCCCTCTTTATACATGTACAATGTATGTTTCAAATTAATGGGGGTAACAAGCAGACATCTTGGCTCCACGTAATCTAAGTTAGGGGAGCAATTAATCACTCCCCTCATTTTTATTTCACAGTGAGGTCTGTGAATCTGCAACTGAAAATGCTAGTACATGTAGCAAGTTTTGATGCAGTGACTGACATACATACACAAAGGGAAGGAACTCACAGTTACTGCAGGTGTTATGGTTGTTTTGAACAGAGGCTTGTTATAAACAAAATGTTAATAAATGTTACTTTACTATTGAGCATGAACATTGGGCAAGACATAGGGCAAATATCACCAGAATTTTTCTGTTGACTGTCCTGTTATCATGGTTAAAAATAACTAAAATTATATTAAAATCCTTGTTACAAATAATTAATCTGAACACAAATCATGGAGTGGAAGGCATTTTAAATTGGAACAAATTATAAACACTGTTTGACAAATGTTTGAGAAAGTCACTAGCCCTCACAGTCTTTGGCTAGTGCCCTATGTATTATAGTAGTACAGTTAAACTGTTTATAATTTTCACAAGACCAAACCAAACATTTACTAGCTGGAACCAAGAGCTAGTGGATTTGTCTAAACCTGTCACTCATAAACTTAAGTGTTTGTGTTCTAACCAACTGTCATCTTCTCAGTGCTTTATTTATTCATTTTATTTATTATTATTTTATTATTATTGTTAGTACCCCTTATTATTTAGTGTTGGAACTCGGTTGGAATTTCACCACTGATCATTAGTTATAATTGGTTTGTATCAACTGATCAACTTTCGATTACACAATCAGTAAGAATTATATGAACATAAGAAGGGACTGAATTAAAAGGATCATACACCTATTGTTGTATTCTCCAGGATAAACCCTACAAATTGCTAATTTTTCATTTAATGACTATTTATTATTTTTCCATTTACATTTCATTACACATTTAAACAAACACCAAGCTAAACATACTTACATCAATCATTAATTTTTTATATTTGTCTTTAGTTTGATGATGTCACTTATTCTCTAAGTGATTAAGTGTACCAACAATGTGTGATGTTACAGTTTTCTCTTAAACTTATGTGGTCTTTATGCATTTCCAAACAAGTCGTAACATGTTATTATGAAAATTTACGGCAGGTCAAACGACAAACTCAAATGGCTGATGATGGGTCTGGGACATGTAGAACTAGAAAGTCAGATAGTAACTTGGAAAAAATACTAGTAATCAGAAAGATATCCACATGTTAACCCCCATTATACATATCTACATGCAGTGTTGTCGCAGCTCCATTTAAGCATGTTTGTGTTTGCTGCCCCCTTTCACGTTCTGCCGCACCCCCCTCCCTTATTTTTCTGCACCCTTTTTATTTTCCTGCATCTTACTATATTTCACAGTTCACCCATTTCCACTATTTCAAAATACACTTTTCGCACACACTAAAATAATTTTTATCAGTCTGCACATCAAAGGAAACAAGCTGCAGTGCACGTATGGAAAAGCAATTGGCATAGACTTTAGTAGCTTACAACCGTTACATTTATGTAATTTAACAGCCTCTATTGTGTTCCATGCCAGTCTCCATTTATATGTTTGATGCACACAATAAATATTATATTTTTCTGATCACATGACTAATATGGCACCAAGTAACTAATAAGTGGGGGTTTTCAGCTGGAACGTTAAAAATAAAATGTTATTTATTTATTCAGCAATTAAAAGATTAGAAACAACTTTTAATTTAATTAGCAATATCATCTCATATAAAGAAGGGTGGGGTGTGGGGGTGCAGCAGGGTGTGTAATTTTTATCCAGCGAGAACACTGACATGTATAAATAATAAAGAGTGAACCAGGCTTATTCTATGATTCTAAGTCTAACCCATAAAAGTAAACCTAACCTTACATGTAAAACAAAGTCAAACCCTAAACAAAATGGGGGGATAATGATCACATATTTTTACCCCTTCTGTCAATATATGCATATGTCAACAAACGCTAGAAGGCGCTTGCAAATGTTTATGCCAAAAATAGCCGATTATGCCCAATATCTGAATATGATTATGTATGTACTATCATACTATGCGACGTTGGAAACTGGGAGCCGGTCTATAAACACAACTAAAAGTCACCTTCAAAAATGAATATGCAGTCATCGTAACCAATCAGGTTTTTTAGCCATATTATCTTACGACTAAACAATATGCCTGTGTTATAATTTCTATTACCTGGATATCACAAACCCAGCAGATTTCGTTAAATAACGAAACAACCTTGACGAAGAATAAACTGCCGCCATGCCAAAAACTCTTTGAAGTAATTTCCACTTTAATAACGGGATGCGGTGAACTCGTATGAAAACTAACTCGTATGAATGGAAAACTCGTATAGAAAACGAACTCGTGTGTAAAAAAAATAACGGTGAACTCGTATGGGGATGTATAAATATGCAGATATACTTTGATATTTCTCTTAAATGTGTATTCTGATGATCGAACTGAACACCACCAGTAGACCAGAGCGGGAGCCTTCCTTCCGTCCTGTGTAAACAAAACAAACATTAATAATGCTCATAATTTTGTTTTTAATAATAATAGGACTGCTTGTAATTCAGTTACAACTGTGTACTTTACAGTTCTTGACATTACAATATATAGATATAAATTTTAGTGCATTTTAATTTTTATAAACGTGTATAATTTGATGTAGAAAATAAAAATAAAAATAGAGTTTCTTAGCCTAAAACATTATGTGCGATAATAACTACCACGTGACTTGCCCAATCAATCAAAACACGCATGTCATTAGACTTATTTTCTGCGACAGAAACCGTAAACAATGCATGCATGTTTTGCGTTTCTCACTAGCCCCAACTTAAAAACCACTAGCCACGGACGTCGGGCTAACGGATTTGTCGAACTCTGCATAAAAATTACACACAAGTTGCTATACAGTACTGGATATATCAGTTTGTCATTTCCATACGAGTTCAATGCATTTTCCCCATACGAGTAAGTCTTCCATACGAGTTCACTTGTGGATTTCCATACGATTTCACTTATGGATTTCCATACAAGTTCACTGCATTTTCCCCCATACGAGTAACTTTTCCATACGAGTTCACCGTACTGGACAGAAGGGGGGGAGGGGGTGGGTAGAGTTGGAAATGGGCAGAATTTTGAAAATAGCAATTAGTAAAATAAGTTAATAGATTTTTTTTTTTAAATAAATCAATAAAAAGTTAACACACCAAAAATAAAAGGAATTTCGACATAAAATTTTGAACGAAGCTCTAAAAGTTTAAAGTCCGATCTATATACATGTCTACCAATAAAGCAACAAGGGAACGGTTATATATACACTCTTCCATTGACAAAATATACGCACCAGTTGTTAGGCACTGGATAGGGGGAGGGGGGAAGAGTGAGTTCATTAAGGGCGACTGATCCTCTTCTCAATTAAGCGAGTGCTTTAAAATACCACTCAAGAGAAAGTCACGCCCCGCTCGATTCCTGGAATATATTTTCATTTCTTGTAGTGATTGGTTTATAGTGGTAGTAGTGTTGGCGTGAACTATTTTGATGAGTTAATACAGTATACATGCTTAATTAAATGGAGGTAATTACTCATAGTTCATTCATTCATTCATTCATTCATTCATTCATTCATTCATTCATTCATTCATTCATTCATTCATTCATTCATTCATTCATTCATTCATTCATTTTGATATGATTTTCGTGCTAGTTTTAAAGTTATGATCGATATGCTTCCAGACGGATTAAAATACTATGAAACTTATATCAAAGCACGCTTTTCAGGATCACGCCGAGCTGCTTTCCGACTGTGCGTCCATATTAAACAGTGGGACATAAAGGTTAGTTGTTACAGTAATCAGTGAGAAAGAAGTCGATGTATTGGTGTTAAGCCTCACCATTGCCGTTAAAACTTACTCTAGGTACAAAGCAGTGCACGGATGCGAACCTACTTCATCGGCGCATCCGATGGCACCACTCTGTCACTGACGCCGGTTCATAAATGAGTTGTTGCGGTGCTTCGAAAATACTGGCGGCGGTCACCAAACCAACCATTTTAGTCTCGTTAATAACAGACGCCAATGAATTTTCGGTGCGGTATAAACGAGACTACTGCCAGAGTGGAAAATAATAAACTGCTACATTTGTTTATTCCGCCAGCACTGTACTTTGTGTGTACCATAAATTATAACATTGAATCAGTCTATATTTTATATCAAGGTGGACACTAATTTTAATTTTGATAAATCTACGTGTAACCGATACTGATAATATATCAACTATTGATGAGAAAACTAATTACTTGTGAAAAGGAGAGATGACAAAGTTTATTTTAACATACATATCGATTTGTTGACCATTTTTGTAAATAAGGAATTTAATTTTTTTTTTTTTTTTTTTTTTTTTAGTGTTATTATTATTATGTTTTTGCCCTACAACAATGTTCTTATTATGCTTAGTTTAGTGATTATATACTGATTGGAAGAACATAATGGTGGGCAATGTTATCACAGGACGAGCGATATATCCTTCAACAGAATCAGGGTAAACAATTTTAGTATTTTGTAGTTTTAAACAGGCATTGAAATAAGCATTGTGTCTGGTAACCCATTTATAGGTTACCACAAAATATAGCCTGGTAACGTATAGGTTACCATAACTATATAGACTGTTTTCGAGTACTTCTACGTTTAAATTAAATGTTCTTGCAAACTACTTGGCACACATCTAGTTGATACGAATCCGGGTCATTTCGCCCTTATTCCTATTCGCCCCCGAGTTGTTTCGCCCTTATTCCCGTTCGCCCCGAGTCATTTCGCCCTTAGAATGAGTCGTTTCGTCCCCCATTATGAGTTGTTTCGCCCCTATGTATTGGGGTGGTCCGAAACAAAATGTGGACAACTACAATAAATTTATTTTTTGTTAGATTTTACCCACATTTTGTCCAGACAGAAATCTTTAAAAAAAAACAATGGCATGGATTCCACATACTAGATGATAACCATGTCACCTGTATCGACTTCGCTGAGATCGCATAGGGCAAAAAGCATGTAATTTTGTGCTGGCTTCCATTTTGACTTTTTATGGAATATTCTACAAGAGGGGTGAAAGGATATGACTTAATCTAACAACCGTTGAATGTAATAACATGTTATGATATAAATGCAAATGTGATGACGTCATATTATTTTATTATTATTAATATTATTTGATTGTTTAAAGATATCACTACAGATAATTGATTTTATATTAATATTTTAGAGTCTTTCACCCCTCTTGAAGAGTATTCCATAAAAAAACAAAATGGCAGACAGCAGAAAACTGCATGTATTTTGCCCTAAACTGGCTGTAACGAGAACAGACATCGATATGTTATGTTAAAACCTGTTTAAAAAAGCACAAAACAAGCATTATTTTAAAACATTTTAATAACAAAATACACATTATTTTAATAACAAGGACAACAACAATGCCATATATAGCATACAACAAGCATTTTTTAAATGTAAACTGAAGCAAATGGACCTTTTAATATTTCATCAGCATAGATGTAAACATGACACATCAATGGATATTACAGAGGCCAATTTCGCAAATATGCAAAAAAGAGGTACATAATAACATATACATATAAATGGTGTTTATGGTTGATAAAGGGTTACAAATTGATAATCTATATCTGATTTGCAACTAGAGTCACGTAAACAAATTTATTCATCATTCACAAACATAAACATGATGGCGAAACGACCCTGTATAGAGGGCGAAACGACCCGGTATGGGGGAGAAACGACACGGGGCGATCGGGAATAAGGGCGAAACGACCTGATACCGTTGATACTGCTAAAACGCGGACATTCTGAAATTGTATCAGAAACGCAGAAGTCCGGAATGCATTGCCTGATTTATGTTTGGAAACAAAACTACTGTTTGTTGAAATTTTTGTTGAGAACGAAACATCGTTCTAGTCTTTTCTTACATGTGGTAACCTCCCCGTAACCTGAACGACTGTTCTCAACTTATTTCGATGCCTGTAATTTGTGTAAACATGCTTTGTAAACATATATCGTCAGTGCCCCTAACTGCACTAAGCATTGAATTGTTTAGGTTTATTTTCATGTTTGCAATTTAATTTGTAACAGATTTGTAACATGACCTCACGCATACCAGATCAACAAGGCCGAATCATTTCATTTGTTTGATATTCATCCCCCCACCCCCCGTTACTGAGAATTTTTGTTTCATTTATTATATTCACTTTGCAAAAGGTAAGCTGCATTTTTGTGTTTTGTTTTATTCAAGAATACCAATATTTATTTCGGAATCCAGTATTACCATGCAAATTTAATACCTGGAAGTGGAATGGGCAGAACTCTTTCCGAAAAATTGTTAATTAATTTTGTTCTCTGAGCATTATATTAAAATAATGTGTTAAGATTTTGTTAATGCTGTGATATATTCTATATATCATGGGAAGAGGGCCAATTTACATAGTCAACTAAATTTTAAAGAAAATACTCTATAATACACTATTAATAGTGGCTAATGATTTCCCTAGAAATTTGGCAAGGCATGGTAGACCAAACACTTTAGGGGCATTTTCACCATTTTTGGGGCACTTTTTTTTCATTAAAAATACAATTTTTTTTATAAACATTAATGTAATTTATGTGCTTGCTTTAATAAATGAATGGCAAAAGATATAAAAGGCATATTTTATTAAATGATAATACCTTTTTGGGTGTTTTATAAAGGCAATTTTAGAATTAATTAGTGAAAAAGGCTTGTTTAATCTCAGGGCAGCATGGTGCTGATTAGGGCAAGATGGTGCTACACTATTAAGGCATGGTGCTGCACCATGCTAAAACAAGCTAGGGAAAACACTAGTGGCATGTACATACATACATGTACATGTATGCAAACACAACACTAATGAAAACTTGCTGGCCATTCCAAAATTCAAAAGCTTACCAAATGTTACTTAATTTAACAAGTATTTTTAACAAGCATTATAAAGTTCCATACATCATATACCTTTATTTTACTAAATATTAGGGGTCAGACAAGGGGGTCAGCCTATCCACGGTTTGCCAATTAATACATGTACACAGCAATATACAGTATATGTACATAATTATGTCTTTTCTTTTAATTATTTCAGATTTTCGCTTTATGTTGGTTTACTAATTGCATCAAAGTTTTTTCGATCTGTTGGTCTCTTCATTGCTTATGACCTGCTGAAACTGATTCCAGTTGTTCCATTTCTATTTCTTTTGAAAGCTGGGTAAGAAAATTAATACTTACATATAATTATATATTTACTAATTATATACATTTATTCATGAATATGTATGTACTATCAGACCTTGTTACAACGGCGTTGTTACTATGACATTTACACCATCCGACCACAAATTGTCAGGAACGAACGTACATCAATGTCATTCTGTTCATTATATCGGAATTCACACCTTCCGACACAGAGCAAATTGGAAACAAACGTGCATCTGGCGTCTGAAAACACCTCTTTGCAACAACATTTCACATGTCACATGATGGTCGAGTTACCGATGTTGACTAAATCTGTACATATGTATTGCTTTTGAAAATAAGTCTTTAGTCTCATTCAATTAAAGGATTAATTTCGAACAATTAAGTCTACTAGTTTCATAACATTTTGTAAATGAAGTAGGTACCAGTCGATTAGATTGACAACAAATGCACCTAGGTTAATAATAATATACTTAGTATTTAATAATGGTCTGTGATCCATCCCCGTCGTTGGGCTGTTGGGCTGTTTCTCATTCCGGCCAGTGTACGATGACTGCTATATTAAATAATGTGATATGTGGTATCCTGTCTGAAATGGTGCATATAAAATATCCCTTGCTACTATTGATACCCAATAGCCAATGATTAAAAAATCAATGTGCTCTACATGTGAAATGTTTGTACATGTAAATAATGACATGGCATCATAAGGGCTAATGCAGTATTTAGCTTTTCAATCCAAGGAATTAATATTATGTAATATTAAGCAAAAAGAAAATGTTTTAGTAACATTGGTATAATTTTAAAGTTTAGTAGGACACATACATGTAATACATACAATGTACATGTCATAAAGTACAATGTACCTCAGTACTTACGGTAGGGAATGTGAATCAATTTAACACCTTGTAAATTACATAATTTCTTTGATATTGAATATTAATTTGTTTCCTGACAATTCTTTTCTCGGTTATTTACTATGTATTTATGCATTTTTTAGTTTATGTAACAGAAAAATCAACCTTCACTGAGGAGATTCGAACAACGGATTCTCAGTATGAGAGTCCAGCACTCTACTAACTGAGCTAATAGGGAACTTGCCACTAGCTACTGCCAGTAGGAGCACTTTATACCAACACTACATTTATTAAACAGAACTAGCTCTGGCACTCGGCAAATTCGTCAATTGCAAATTTTAAAAGCAATTCTTGAATTTTATTTTAATCTGGCAAAAAAATTTGCATGTCATAATTGATATTTTGTTACAAAATAACTGGGTTTTTGCAATTTTTTAAGTTTAACAGATAATTTGGCGAAATGTTCTGCTAACCCAGAGCTAGCCCTGTTAAAGCAGTGTTTAACTAATACCATGGCTGTATGGATTCTCCTCATTTCTAGTGTTATCCTGCCTTGTATTTGAACATGTATGTATTGTCGTTACCATGTGTTCTTATAAAAAAAATTATTGTTTTTTTAGAACATCTGTTCCACTGTTGATACTTCAGAAACCATTTTCGCCTGCACGGAAGTTAACAAAACAACAGGTATGATGTTAGCAGCTTTACTTGTATGTATTGCTAACTATTTTGGGTTATCTCTCAAACAAAGTATTTTTTTCAATTCAGTCCACCGTGTTAGTAATATTGGTTGGTCAGAATTTGTCATTATGATAGTTTTTAGCATAATGTAGGGCTTTTAGAATCCTATAGCTTAATGCTTATAACAACTGTGTTTTTTCTGGCCCGTTTAGATTATAGTAGCCTCACTCCCATGGCTAGTGATATTCAATGTTGGGCTAGTAAATAACTACTATTGTCATGTCCATCAGCTAGTGAAAAAAGTTGTCAAATGCTGCATTTTGTAAATGTGAATATCCTGCCCCCAACCCCATCCCCAATATTAGTGTTTTTAATCGCTATCTCTATCTTTAGGTAAAATATTGATTATTACTATTAGTAAAATTGTATTAAGTAAAGTAGGGCTAGTGAATTTTTAATCATGGCTAGTGGATTTTGTAAAAATTCTAGAAGCCTTGTTTTTACATTGGAGTAGTAAATGGTTACCAGTACTCTGACTGTGCACATCGAAAAGTGACAAAAAAGGAGGAGGAAAAAGAAAAGTTGGAGGAGGGATGTACATGCAGTTCAATGGTGGAGTGCTTGCCTGAGGTGTAATGGGTTATAGGATTGATCACCATCGATAGACCGCGTTTTTTGTCATTACTTCACAAACCATTGATTTTTTATCTTATCGGTTATTGGATGTCAAACATAGGTCATTCGGACACTGTTTTGTTTTAGAGGAAACCCACTGTCGCCAGATAGGCTACTCTTTTACAGGCACAAACCATGGCCTTTGTTGAACCAGATATGGATCACTGGTCGGTACAAGTGGTTTACACCCCATTGAGCCTTGCGGAGCACTCACTCAGGGTTTGGAGTCGGTATCTGGATTAAAAATCCCATGCCTTGACTGGGATCCGAACCAAGTACCTACCAGCCTGTAGACTGATGGCCTAACCACGACGCCACTGAGGCCGGTACCATTGTGCTCCTTTTTATGGGAAAATACACATAAAATCCCTTGCTGCTTTTTGATAAGAGTAGCCTGTACCATTCGTAATTACCATATTTTAGATATAAAATAGCCATAGATTTGTTTAAAATTTGCTTTGTTTTCATGGAGATAAAACCCTAAATAAAATTAACTTATAATATTAGTGGATTTTTTGTTTTGTTTTTTCAGTTATTTCGTGTCATTCGTCATGCATTTTTCGGCAGTGTTATTTCCTTTCTCTGGCTGTTTGGTTTGACACTATGTGGACCATTAAGGTACTCAGTACTGTGTTTTAAATTACCATTATTTGTTACTAAAAATATAAAAAGATACAAGTTTGTCATATACAGGCCTCTAAGAATTGTAAGAATTTGAACTAAATCACATTGTTGTAGTCGAAGATATTTACAATGTAATTCTGTGAAGTTATGTTTTGAAAAAGTTATTTAGTTTTTTCATTGCTTCAGAAACTAATGTGAATTAGCATTTCATTTGTCTGTCGCTCATTTGTAGAACTAACTTAAAAGTTTGTATTTGCACATTAAATTTAGGACATGATTTTCATGATTATAATGGGTTACAAAAACAATGAAATGGGTTACCTGAAATATTTTTGCATTTAACCATACGTTTGCAAACAACAGCTTACAGTCTTCATCAGAGGGGCGAGTAATTATTCCCGCTCTCCTCCACACTTACCTGGAAAGTTTTAGGAGAGTACAAAATTGTTCATGCAATACAAAATGTAATGCTTTATATTTGAAACTTGATGTGATTGCTCACCTAGCAGCATTTCAGGAGAGTGATTTTCAGCTCACCTAGCAGCATTTCAGGAGAGTGATTTTCAGCTCACCTAGCAGCATTTCAGGAGAGTGATTTTCAGTTCACCTAGCACCATTTCAGGAGAGTTATTTTCAGCTCACCTAGCACCATTTCAGGAGAGTTATTTTCAGCTCACCTAGCACCATTTCAGGAGAATGATCTACAGCTCGCCTTGATTTAGCTCAAGCAAAGACTTGGCTTATATAAATTTTCAGTTCTCGAAGCTTGTTGTTTTTACAGTAGACCATTTGCAGGCATATTCTTTTTGTAATTTCATATTCAGTTGTCAGAATTCCGGGATGCATGTTAAATATATGTAGTGGAAAAAAAAGAAATCTGCTTCAAATGTGGTTGTTTTTTGTTATATTAATGTACATGCATGTAGTTGAGTTATGTGTGAATTTCGTCTATTTCAGAACGATACTTCTGTTTGAACACAGTGACCTGGTTATAATAGCAGGCTTCTCTGCACTCTTCACAAGTAATGGAGGGGGACCTGCAAAGGTTGTTAAAGTTGTTTATATTCTACTTTACCAGCAGTATATGTACCACATTTATATTTTTAAAGTATCTACTGTCACACTTATTGTCATGCTATACTGGGTTTGGGCATCAAATCAAGTATAGTTAGTCAAGTGACAATTTTTTTTCTTCTGAAATCTTAGTCAGTTTCAAATCTAGTTTAGTCAGACCAGTTGTGTAAATGTGTGACTAATTATGCATTTGAGAAACACATTACAAACTACCGCAACCACTAAACAAACCAAAACATTAAAAAAATATTTTTTAATGCATTATGAAAAGACCCCCATGGCAACATTGTAGCAAGATGAGACACTGAATTTCATTAAATTCTTGTTTTGCAAATATTGTATTTTGTTTCACCTGTTTACAATTTTTTTTGTTCATTTCAGTATTTGTTTTTCTCTTGGTGTTTATTTCAATCTGTTTGTTTCAGTTGCGCGGTGCTGTTTTTTTCATTCTGGCAGTGCTGGCAGTCCTACTGTTCGACCATGATGACAAACTCCACAATGATCGTATCCTTGTCTGGCTGCTAGTATTGCATAGGCATCAGATGATGCCAACCATGGGAGGGTAAAACAAAATATTACTTTGGGTGGATGGCAATGTACTATCTTCAGAATTGGCAGGATCAGTGCCCCCCCCCCCCCCCCCCCCCCCCAGCCCAATGACTTACAATACCAATGTATCGCATTTGCATGTCACACTTACATGTTACATTTATATGTCACAACTGTCACTTGAGCTAAACAAAAGAATATAGTTTACTGGATCAAATCCTTGTCTAGCAGCTAATATCACATTTGCATGTCACAGTTATATGTTATATTTATATTTGACAACTGTCACACTTGGGCCTAACAAAACAATATGTTTGTTTTTCATCTCATATAAAAGGTATATAAAAGTGAAAAATTAATTTAATGCCCATTGAACGAAAACTACACTTAACCTTACTCCTTTTAGACTGAATTTTGTTTTATTACATACCCATTTAATCTTACAATAGGAATAAAGACAATTCTGACTGCAATTAAAAAAATGTGTGATACAAAATCTCGCATGCCACTGGAGTGATGTCATGTTACAGCCAGGATGCTCGGGATTCCAGTAATTCCATAAAATTCAACCAACTTTTGAGAAGAAGTAAATTGTCTTCTTTAATTAACTTTTTATTAATCATAATATACATGTACGAAGGTGGTATGGAATAAGTTTATTTGTTTTGTTTAACAACACCACTGGAGCACATTGATTAATTAATCATTGGCTATTGGATGTCAAACATTTGGTAATTCTGACAGAGAGGAAACCAGCTACATTTTTCTAATGTAGCAAGGGATCTTTTATATGCACTTTCCCATGACCTTTGTCCAGTTGTGGTGCACTGGTTGGAACGGGAAAAAATCCAATCAACTGAATGGATTCACAGGTGGTTCGATCCTGTGACACAAGCACCTCAAGCGAGCACTCAGCCGACTGAGCTAAATCCCACCTCGTGTCATGGAATAAATACAGAACCGTGTATATGTACTAGTTGTTTTGCCATGTTTATAGTGCGCAAGGTTTATACAACTTGACCATTACGCATTCATGTGATATAATAATCTTGCGCACTATAAACTTGTGCAGTAAATAACATGGCAAAACAACTGGTATGTGGATCAGTCTGTGTATTGTACATTGTGTAATAAATCTGTGACAGACCTTAACAATGTCAGCTGACCATCTACATAGCACGTTCGTGTCTCACGTCTTCCACCACATCATCACCAACGTCGGCTGGTCGGACCACAAGGTGAGTCTTAGACCATCACCAATTATATACACACTGTTTGATTGCATCTGTTTCATATATAAACACATTGTATACAGCATCTCTTTGTTTGCTTGTTTTTTTGTTGTTTTTTTCCCCTAAAAGACCAACATCGTTTTTACACCGAAATGTAACTCCTGATTTATATAAACTATACATACCTGTCCTCTGCATGTGGAATTTATAGAGACATCTTCATGGCGACTGTTCTCAAAGACCGTGTCGAACTACACAAGTTAAACTGGTTTAACTATACTGGTTTAGCGAATATACTTTTGGTTGGAAGTGACAACAGTCACACGTGCGTTTAACTCTGGTAGAAGTGTAGTTATCTGCACTTGTAGAAGACATCAAAACAACAATGTCATTTCACTGCTATTTCCGTTTTATACTAGTTAAACAGTTTGCATTCACACTTCCATTTAAACTGTTTTAGTTATGCCTGTTTAACTAAACCACATATCGAAGTGTTTTAGCTATACCGGTTTAGTGAAAAGATCTCATTTGCACTTACATTTGAAACTGGTTTACTATGCAGCTTAAAAAACAACCTAGTTACCAAGGGTTTAAAAATACAGTCGGGCTCATAATATGAAATATTGCAATATGAAATCTATATTTTAAAAATGCTGTGTTGTTGGTCTAGAATATAAAACAAACATTGAAACTATTCTTGAGGACACTTTACTCCTTTTTTCTGTTTTCAGGGTGGAGTTGTCCTGTTGTCTATTACGCTTTGTTTACAAGTTGGATTCAACTCTGCGTCAAAGAAGTTATCGGTGGACATCGGTGGTTCCAAGCGGCTGCACGCTCTTTCTACCATCATGTCCACGATGCTTCTCTTGCCATGGGCAGTGTTCATCTACCTCACAAGAGAGGTATGTATATATTTGTTTTAGTGTGGGGGTACTCGGTGATAGGTGTAATGGGTCATAGGGTTGATAGCTCTTGCAGGATTCAGATCTTTTTCCCATCCTATATACTCTGCTGTCTATGGCAAAGTGCATATAAAGATCACTTGCTATGTAGTGGCAGAGGGTTTCTTCTTTATCTGGTGACCACTTATTAAAATAACCAAATGTGAGACACCAAATAGCTGAAGTTTAAAATGTGCTGAGGAGTTGTTAAACAGATGGTCTTTTCCTTTCCAAACCAAGTTTCAAAATAACCATGTCGGACACCAGATAGCTGTAGTTTAAAATGTGCTGAGGTGTTGTTAAACAAACATTCCTTTCCTTTCCAAACCAAGTGTCAAAATAACCGTATTTTAGACACCAAATAGCCATAGTTTATATTTTGCTGAGGTGTCACTAAACAAACATTCCTTTCCTTTCCAAACCAAGTGTCAAAAATACTAAATTTTAAGACATCCAATTTGCTAAAGTGTCAATAAACAAACATTCCTTTCCTTTGTCACGTGTGTGTGTCTGTGTCTATATATGTGTGTGTGTGTGTGTGTGTGTGTTTATCTGTGCGTGTGTGTGCTGGATGTAACCCAGTGGTAAAGCTCTTACCTGATTCTGTTTCTCATTCCAGCCATTGCACCACGACTGGTATATCAAAGGCATATAAAAGATCCCTTGCTACTAATGGAAAAATTTAGCGGGTTTTTTCTCTAAGACTATATATATGTAAAAATTACCAAATGTTTGACATTCAATAGTCAATGATTAAGACATTAATGTGCTCTAGTGGTGTCGTTAAAAAAAAATGTTTAACCTTTATGACAGAGTGACATCGAGTCGTGGGTGTACATCCTGTTCCCGCTGATTCTCGTCATCTTCTTCATGTTTGTCTTCGACTACTACATCGAGGCTGTGGCGGTGAACCACCTGCACCCCCCGAGCGTGGCCCTGGTGGGGACGTTGACGATGCTGACGGGTGCCGTGTTCCTGTCTGCGACATGGAACCACCCACTGATGGCGCAGGTGACCACGCTACACAAGATGAAAGACATCATCACCGAGGACCATGTGTTGTCGGGCGGAGTCGTATTCAGCGTCATCATCATGATGTTTAGTGAGTCAGAATAATATAGTGTATTTACATGTGGGTGAGTGTATGTATGTATGTGGGTGAGTGTATGTATGTGCATATATGGATGGATTCGAGGATCTTAAAATGAATCGGTCCCAGGGCTAGCTCTGGATCAGCAGAAAATTTCTCCAAAATATATATTAAACGTCCAAATTATATAGATACCTGGTTATTTTGTAACAAAATATCAATTAATACTTGAAATTCTTTGACCAAATTAAAATAAAATTTGCCAATTGGCGAGCGCCCTGATTAAATCTGCATTGAACACTTTTACTTGTCCACTGGACAATCATTGAGATACATTTTGCTTGTCTGAGCAGATTTCCACGTGTCAGAACAAATGGACAAGTTCTGTTTCTATGGGATTGATATGGATGGATGAATGGATCCAAATTAGCATGATTTATGTGATAACTTGGACTTTTGTCAAGCCATCGAATGATATATCTGCTGTCAGTTATTATTTTGGGGATTCTTACTTAAATACATTTATCAAAGCTGACATAATTATGAAATATTATACACCAAATTTATAATATTTAGTATGGAATTTGGAATTTTCCGAGCCTTTGTTCATTTCCATAGAATGCCTAGAAACCCCCTGTTATGTACATGTATGCACTGTCAAACGTGTTAAACAGCCACAATAGAGCGTATTAAAAAGTAGCCTTTTAAGATAGGTGGTTGCTTAGTACAGGTGTTTTTACACTATATTAGATGATGTATAACAATAAAAATGTGGCCTCTTAACACAGGTGGCTGTTTAATACAAGTGGCCACTAGATCAGGATTGATTGTATTAGATTACTATATGTTACAGACTGTGAGTGAGTGTTATATATTTATATATATATATTTTATTGGTTTGTGCAGGTACGAGGTTGCTACTTGCACCAAGCCGTGGAGCTCGGGGCAGTTTCATTGGCTACTCACCAGCAGGCCTTCCTCTCTACAGTATAGCAGGTGATGCCCTTCAGCGCACCACTCATTCTGTGTTCATGGTTCTCAAAAACGGGCTGCGGCAAATACTCGAAGAATCCGATTCCAGAAAGATATTCTACTTCCTGTGTATCAACTTGGTAAATTTTGTATAAAAAAGATTATAACAAAAACAGCATGGTTATTTAAAAATGATTTTTGATTATTTCAGTGTCAGTGTCGGTTTCACTGCTTGTGTGATAAATGTGATATAAAAACTTTCTCAGTGTCAAATTACTTTTTTTCTCATTGTTTATGAAAATGGAACAGTCATGACAAAAATTAAAAACTAAATAAAGGTAAACTGCTAAAAAAAACTAACATTTATAAAAAATATTTGGCATCATTCAGTTGATCTATTCAGGACTAGCTTAGCCTCTCCCCAAATGTACCATCAGTTTCTGTATGTTGTTGATGGATAACATTCTGGGGTTTTGTAATATTCAGAATCCAGTAAACCATATAACATACACAAAGTTTGTAATTATTTAGTAATATATTTGTAATGAAACATTGCATTGTTATAATTTACAGAGGAACATACAATGTAGCCCAGTGGTAAAGCACTTGCCTGATGCACGGTTGGTCTAGAATCGGTCTAGGATCAATCCACATTGGTGGGCCCACTGGGTTATTTCTCATTCCAACCAGTGCACCACGACTGATATATATAAGTAGCTGTAGTACCGTGCTCATAGCCAAATTAGCTAATTTTTATGCAAAGTAGCTGTAACATTAAGTCTTTTGCTAATAAAATATTCCTTGAATTAACCATATTTAAATAATTTTCAAGGAAATTATCTATAACTGTGAAAACTGGCTAAACCAAATTTTGTTCCAGTATGAGCCTTGGTGGTATGTACTATCCTGTCTTTGGGATGGTGCATATAAAAGATTCCTTGCTACTAATGGGAAAATGTAGCCGGTTTCCTCTCTAAGATTGTATGTCAGAATTACCAAATGTTTGACATCCAATAGCCAATGATTAATAAATCAGTGTGCTCTAGTGGTGTTGTTGAACAAAACAAACTAAAACTTTTTCAGGCATTTACATTTGTGGAGTTGACGTACGGAGTGTGGACCAACAGTCTGGGTCTGATATCGGACGGGTTCCACATGCTGTTCGACTGCTCGGCCTTGGTGATGGGTCTCTATGCTGCTGTCATGTCCCGCTGGAAAGCATCGAGAATATTTTCTTATGGGTATGTATTACCACTTATTATCTACTTAGTTCCAGATATACAGGGAAATATAATCAGTATGACGCACATGTGTCATAATGATTTCACATGATCAATGATTGACATCATTTTGGAAAGAGACAACATTATGTAATGTGGCTTCCCAAGTCTTAACTCTGTGTAATCACTTACTGGTTATGTTTGAAACATTTTGACATGGTCTTTGTTAGCCTATTCTTAAAAAGTAATGTTATGGGTAATAAAGAAATTATTACACTTGCATGTCATCATACTGATTTATTTGAAACTTGTGTCAGGATTCATGTTTCGTAAAATCAGTATGACACACAAAAAGTCATCTAATAATCTATGTATTACACCACCGCAGTGACTCACAATGGTAAAAATATTTTTATATTTCACATTTGTGGACAATTTGATGCTTACAACCCAGTGATCTTATCATCTTGATTTAGGAAACCAACGATTTGACACTATGTAATTTAAGAATGTTCCACTCAAAATTTTATTTTAAATACCAATGTTTAATCAGTATAGATTTTGTTAAGTGAATAAATAGTACTTTTATTTTTAACAATTATCAGTGAGTGTAAATAAGATATAAGTTATAGCAATAATCTGAGAAACAAGGTTTAAGCAGATTTTCATCAAATGCCTGAAATTAGAATAGAGCTAAGCTGAAAATCAAATGAATGCAATTCATTAAAGAGCTTTAATTGTATTAGTCCCAAACTGTCCATCCAGAGGTGACTCTAAGTTTTATCTTTGTCAGTCCAATATATGATCCTCTGAATGTTTTTGCACCTTGCCTCAATGTTTTCACAACTAACTGAGCTGAAAGTTTGTGTATAGCTTCATCATGCAGCATTACAGAACAAGACTTAAAAGACTTTGCCTAGTTTGACAGAGTTATAGCCCTTGAACTTAGGCGGTATCAAAATTTGTTGGGTTCGATAGGAGACATATATTACTCAAGGAGTACTCTCAGAATGCTTGTTCTGATTTGTTTGTCTAGTTCTGATGCAACTATGCTCTTTGTTGTATATATATTTCAGCTTTATTCTATTTTGTTTATCTATTTCTGATGTAACTATGTACATGGCTGTTAACTGTCCGTCGTGAGATGGATTTCCGTCTTGAGAGAAATTGTGGAAATTATTTTTTCAGTCTTTTTTTTTTTTTTTTTTTTAAATGAGAATCACTTCGGTCGTTTTCGGTTTTCGTAATGTCAACCCGATCACTTCGGCCGTTTTCTTTGCCCCACTGACCCCCCTTTAGGTACCTATCGGATGGGTATAATTTACCATACATTTTGGGGCCGATGAACGGCCCCATTCCCCTAACGTAAATTCCCAATCCAATATCAAACCTTTTCCCAATTACGACCCAATAAAGATTCCCAAAGTTGCTCTTATCGCGGATACTTGAACTCATAAAAATGTTTTAAAATTTTGCTAATTGTATATTTAAAAAAAAAAATGACATCGAACACGTTTCATTTTGGTTTTCCGATCGATTACGAACATGTGATGAACAAGTCTGACCTGGATATGCAAATTAGTTTTATCCTGTTTTGATACAGTCTGTTGTGTCGTAGTTTTTAGTAATAATGCCTACATTGTCTGATATAATACAGTTTTGGTAGAAGAATACAACTTTTGTTTTAATTCATTCATTTGCGTTAACACATATTTGGGATCTATCGCAACGCGTCCAATCCGCTATTTACATAGTCCGAACAGACGTAGAAAGTAAAGTATTGACTTAATGTGCACCCTGCACTATCATTTGCTGTGCTATTTTAAGCAGACGATCTTATTTTGTAAAAAGTTGTGTACATGTTTCGTACTTTTTTTCTCGAATATTTTATTATTATTTTATTATTTTAAAATCATTTTTGGTATGGTTTTTGTAATTAAAAAAACAAAACAAACGTTTCTACAGTAGTTGTAAATTAAGTGAAAAAAAAACTACCTTTAATTTAAATGTGCTACTCACTCCCTTTGAAGTAATGGCCGTACCGATATCACATCATATGATGAACAGCACGTGCGAGTTTGAACACTGTTACAATGTAATAGTTCTGCTGGGAGATATTAGATTGCGTATTATAGATATTGAAACTTAATAAAGTTGATCCGGTCAAATATAACATTTACCGACCAGCGGTATGTTACTTCTTTATTATTTACGATTGAATAATGGGATCATTCGAGAACTACGCAACGTGCACTAAGGAGAGTGGGAATTATGGGATGTGACAAAACGTAATTGGGGTTATTGTGCAACGTAATGTTAATTCATAAAGTAAAATGCAACCAGTCATTGCCATTTTATTTTAACATGTATGTATTACTAAAGACCCCAAAGTAAAATATGACACGGTCACAAAACATTACAAGGGGAGAGGGGTATTGAAACTGCAAGATTTTGCGTTACGTATTGTTAAATGACACAAAGATCAACAAAGGACTATTCAACATTAGCGTAATGCAATATCAGACATTGGCTTTTACCTCAATTTTTAACGACCCCCTCCCCCTCCCATAATGAATTTGCAATAACACAAGGGCCACCGGATGTAAATGTATGCCGCCCCCCCCCCCCCCCCCCAATCCTGGGAAATATATACCTTTTCGCTTATTAATAACTTTAAAAAGGTTCCTGTGTCATATCCCACTACACAAGTGGGCACCCCCCCCCCCACCCCACCCCCCCCAATACAAAATCCTGCCTATGCCACTGCTATTTCCATTAATATAGGTTCACTGCAGGATCCATCAAATTAATGTTTTTGTCAAATAAAAAAAATAACAGGGTGTGGGATGGGAGAAATACATGTTTAAAGTGGACTATCATTGTCATATAAAACATTACCATTTTGAATGCCCTGTACCTTGAAATTTCAGTCACAACATTTTACTTTTGTCAACAGCCATGTATGTAATTTATTGTACATATATTTCAGTTTCATACTAGTTAGTTTATCTATTTCTGATGTAACTATGCTATTTATTGTACATATATTTCAGTTTCATTCTAGTTAGTTTATCTGTTTCTGATATAACTATGCTATTTATTGTACATATATTTCAGTTTCATTCTATTTAGTTTATCTATTTTTGATATAACTATGCTGTTTGTTGTACATATATTTCAGTTTCATTCTAGTTAGTTTTATCTATTTTTGATGTAACTATGCTGTTTATTGTACCTATATTTCAGTTTTGACCGAGTGGAAGTTTTATCTGGGTTTATCAATGGACTGTTCCTGATCGTTATTGGGATCTTTGTCTTTGCCGAGGCCATCGGAAGATTGTTTGAACCTCCTGAAATACACACTGAGCGACTGTTGGTATGTTCAACATTACGTTATCACATCAATCATGGCTAGGAATAGAATGGCAGTAATCCGCGTCATCAAAGTGGGAAATATATAATATTATAAAGTTATGATTCAGCCATGATTCAGCCAAAAGTGAAAACTAGCATTGATGTTTATCTTTTGGACTTTTATGTTAAAACAACTATTTCTTGTTCCAGTCAGTGCACTACTGGTATATCAAAAGCTGTGGTATGTGTTATCCAGTCTGTAGGGTGGTGTATATAAAAGATCCCTTGCTACTAATGAAAACATTTAGCAGGTTTCCTCTTTAAGACAATATGTCTTATTTTTCATGGGGGTTGAAGGAGGGAAGTACATATTGTTCAGTGGTGGGGTGCTTACTTGAGGTGTATCCAGCCAGTGCACTACAATTGATATATCAAAGGCCGTGGTATGTATTACCCCGTTTGTGGGATAGTGCCTTGCTACTAATTGAAAAATATAGCAGGTTTCCTCTCTATAAAAATTACCAAATTTTTGACATCCAATAGCCGATGATTTAATAAATCAATGAGCTATGGTAAAACTGATTTTGTACAAAATGGTGAATCTTACCTCATCACCATAAACAAAAATTCTCTTTCTTTCTCAAGCTACTATTAAACAAGTTGAAGCATGAGAAAAATCATCTCCACATATCTTCCACTTGAAACATAACTAACAACAAATTTGTATCTTATATTCATCTTAGCCAAAGATAATACTTAATAGAAAGGTGCAAATCCAGAGGTGGGTACATGAGGTGCACACATATCCTCTCAATTTAAACATGCCCCCAAAAACCAATGTTTAGCAGATCAGTGTTTTAATAAATTATTTCTTTGTTTTGAGAAATTGCTATATATTATTAAAAGATATGCTAGGGTAATTTGGAATATTGTAGACATCCTTTTTGTAAGGTGCATCCCAGTTGTAAAGCACTTACCTGATGCACGGTCGGTCTAGGATCGATCCCTGTTGGTAGGCCAATTGTGCTATTTCTCGTTCCAGCTATGCTTCACAACTAAACCAAGAGAGGCCATGTCTTGTCTGTGGGAAGTTGCATATAAACGATTCACTGATAGTAATCGGAAAGAGTAGCCTATTACATGGTGGCAGTGGGTTCCCCATTTGATTATCTGTGTGGTCCTTAGCAATATGTCCAACACCATATAGCGGTTTTTTCTGCTCTAGAAAAATTCTGCATCCAGTTCTTTCTTAACCAACTGACTACTGAATTAATTTTTGACAAAAAAAACATTAAGGGAGTACAAATTTAGAAATTTTATTCATTTATGTTTACTTAAATAAATACATAAAATAAAGTATATTTGAATCGATTAGTATTAATTTCATGGGTTTTTCCAATTTGTTATATTTTAGATCCATTATTTAGGCAAAAAAAAGAAAAAGTCGCATGTACTTATGCACCTTTATGGCCAGATGTACAGTATTTATGTGTATTCTCAATAACTGCTTTTTTGACGAGAATGTTTTTGAAAACGAACTATGTTTCATATCCCAATATTTCGAGATTTTCGTTGTTGGTAAAACAGTCAAATTTATTAACAAATTAACTGTCACTATCAGCTATCTATTCCTGAAAATGACCGCAACATTCCGCCATTGTTGTCAAACGAAAAACTCAACATTCCCAGGTATTTTCCACTGAAAAACAAAAACTAAACCTGCCATAATTAATCTAATTTGTGTTGTTCTGTTGTTGTTTCCAGTGAATGCCGTGTCCAAAATGGTGGGAAATATGAATTGGGGAATGCATTGTATACAGTGTACAGTATGTCAACTTGTGTGACATCGGGCAAGATATCTCGCCTGTAGTAGTCAGAAGGTTAAAGCTATCGGTGGAATTACCTTTAACATTGGTGAGGTGCTCAAATCTGCCTGTTTTCTTTTACAGACTGTTTCTGTCATGGGTTTGCTGGTGAACCTGACAGGTATTTTTGTCTTCAAAAGTGCCCATGGTCATAGTCATGGGGGTCATGGCCACAGTCATGGAGGTCATAGCACTGGAGGTCATGGAGGTCATATCACTGGAGGTCATGGTCATAGCTCTGGAGGTCATGGTCATAGCACTGGAGGTCATAGTCATGGAGGTCATGGACACAGTCACGGAGGTCATGGAGAGCACAGTCTGTGGGGTGGAGAGGAACATAGTCTCTCCCAGCCACAGGGAGGCCACAACACCAACATGGAGGGTAGGTCGATATTACAACACTATCATGGAGGGTAAGATGATATTACACCAACATGAAAGGTAGATCGATAATACAGTACTATCATAGAGGGTAGGACACAACACCAGCATGGAGGTTAGGTCACTGCATTAATGTCGAGGTTAGATCACAACACCATGGAGGTTAAATCAGAACACTTACATGGGGTAGGTCATATTACTAAAATGGAGGTTAGGTCACAGCACTAGGTCTCAACCCATAATGTGGAAGATAGGTCACAACCCCCATATGGGAGGTAGATCACAACACAAACATGGGGAGGTTAGATCGAATCATTAATATGGAGGTTAGGTTGACATCACAGCAATTTAACATCAAAGATGGGTTAATATCACAGCATGGAAGGCAGGTCGCAACACTTGACATGGAATGTTGGTCTCTGTACGTACGTACATACATGGTTGGTAAGTCAGTATTATAAAACTGATATGAAGGGTAGGTTGTTATCACAACACTAACATGGAGGTTATTACAGTACCAATCTGGAGGTTAGGTCGACTTGACATCACTAACATAGAGGTTAGGTCACATCAGTAACATCGAGAGTACGTCACAACACAGACATGGATGGTAGGTGATATCACAGCACATGGAGGATAGGTCAATATCGCAACACTTACATGGTGAGTAGGTCAATATCACAGTACTGATGTCAGTATGTGTGATTTACATAACAAGGGGGCGAGACGTAGCCCAGTGGTACAGCGCTTGCTTCATGTGCAGTCGGTTTGGGATCGATCCACGTCAGTGGGTCCATTGAGCTATTTTTCACTCCACAACTGGTATGTTAAAGGCTGTGGTATGTACTATCCTGTCTGTGGAATGGTGCATATAGAAGATCCCTTGCTGCTAATCGAAAAGAGTATCCCATCAAGTGGCAACCGCGGGTTTCCTCCCCTCAATATCTGTGTGGTCCTTAACCATATGTCCGACGCCATATAACCGTAAATAAAATGTGTTGAGTGCGTCGTTAAATAAAATATTTCATTCCTTTACATAAGGAGTGGGCACATTACATACAATTAATAAGTGTTGAGTAACACACACTGCACGTTTACCCTACACTACAGTGGGTATGTTCCTGGTATACTTTCTGATTAACATAATGCTAATTATCTTCTAATTTTTGCAGGTGTTTTTCTTCACGTTCTGGCGGACACTCTGGGTAGCGTCGGTGTCATCATTTCTACTCTTCTCATAGAGAACTTTGGCTGGAACATCGCAGATCCGGTCTGCTCGTTATTTATTGCCACCATGATTCTGCTCAGTGTCTTTCCCCTGTTGAAGGAAACATCCATGGTTCTGCTTTTACGGACACCCACAGACATGAAAAAAGACATTTCCTTGTGTTTAGAAAAGGTGTGGTATATATCAGTGATAGTGATCTATTTCACTTGCATTCTCCCCAGTTTGAACAATGAAAACAGGGATGGTCTGATGGTTCTTGTTGTCCTGGGTGTCGTTCCTAGACACAATTATGAATCTTAGAACTCTTATCATTGTACAGGGCAGAACGTAATCCAGTTGTAAAACGTTTGCCTTATGTGCAGTTGGTGTAGGATCAATTCCCGTCTGTGGGCTTGTTGGGCTATTTTTCATTCCAGTGACTAATGGAAACTAGTGGGTTTCCTCTCTAAGACTAAATGTCAAAATTACCAAATGTCTGACATCCAATAGCCAGTGATTAATAAGTTAATGTGCTCTAGTGGTGTCATTAAACAAAACAAACTTTAACTTTCTTATCATGGTAAATACCTACTGTTGTGACCATAACATTGTACCCTAATCATCAACCCAAATTATTATGTGATATAGTACTGTGCAGTTAACCATACAAAACCTATAATAGCCAAGGCGGTTGGACATAGCCCAGTGGTAAAGCGTTCACTTGATGCATGGTTGGTCTAGGATCGATCCCCGTTGGTGGACCCATTGGATTATTTCTCGTACATCAAAGGTCGTGGTATGTGTTATCCTGTCTGTGGGATGGTGCATATAAAAGATCTGTTGCTGCTAATCAAAAAAGAGTAGCCCATGCAGTGGCGACAGCGGGTTTCCTCTCAATATCTGTGTGGTCCTTAACCATATGTCTGACGCTATATAACCGTAAATAAAATGTGTTGAGTGCGTCGTTAAATAAAACATTTCCTTCCTTCCTTTAATAGCCAAAACTATTTTAAACTATGTACCTGTAATAACTAGTGTCAGCAAATGTTTAGTTTTTCCCAGTTTCAGTTGATAACTTGTGAAGTGTAAATGCTATTGTTTTAAAGGTATCATCTCTGGAAGGTGTGCTGACGTACAGGGAGCCTCATCTCAGATATGTCACCTAAAGAGGGAGATAGAGTTTAAAAAGAATAGCATTGAGGGTTGGGGTGGGGGCAGGATATTCATATTTACAAAATAGACTTAACTGCAACATTTGACCTCTTCTTTTTTTTCCACTAGCCGTCGGGCATGGCAATAATAGTTATTTACTAGCCCAAAATTAAGATCACTAGCCAATGGGAGTGGGGTTACTATAATCTAGAAACCCTGCAATCTTAGAACTTTTATCATTGTACAGGGCGGAACGTAGTCCAGTTGTAAAGCGCTTGCCTTATGTGCGGTTGGTCTAAGATCAATTCCCGTCGGTGGGCCTGTTGGGCTAAATTTTATTCCAGCCAGTGCACCACAGTGACTGGCATATCAAAGGCCATGGTATGTGCTACCCTGTCTGGAATGGTTCATGTAAAAGATCGTATGCTACTAATGGAAACTGTAGTGGGTTTCCTCTCTAAGACTACATGTCAAAATTACTAAATCTCTAACATCCAATAGCCAATGATTAATAAGTTAATGTGCTCTAGTGGTGTCATTAAACAAAAAAGACCTTAACTTTCTTATCATGGTAAATACCTACTATTGTGACTATAAAATTTTACCTTAATCATCAACCCATTCTATGATGTGATATAGTAATGTTAACCATACAAAACCTATAATAGCCCAGTGGTAAAGCATTCTCTTGATGTGCGGTCGGTCTAGGATCGATCCCTGCCGGTGGACTCACTGGGTTATTTCTCGTTCCAGCCAGTGCTCCACAACTGGTACATCAAAGGCCATGGTATGTGTTATCCTGTCTGTGGGATGGTGCATATAAAATATCCCTTGCTGCTAATCGAAAAAGAGTAGCCCATGCAGTGGCGACAGCAGGTTTCCTCTCAATATCTGTGTGGTCCTTAACCATATGTCTGACACCATATAACCATAAATAAAATGTGTTGTGTCGTTAAATAAAACATTTCCTTCCTTCCTTCCTTCCTTCCTTCCTTCCTGTAATAGCCAAAACTATTTTAAACTATGTACCTGTAATAACTAGTGTCAGCAAATGTTTTGTTTTCACCACTTTCAGTTGATAATTTGTGAAGAGTAAATGCTATTGTTTTAAAGGTATCATCTCTGGAAGGTGTGCTGACGTACAGGGAGCCTCATCTATGGTGGCACACCTCTGCTAAAGTGTTGGCAGCGCTGCATGTTCAAGTGACGCCCGAGACAAGTGAACAGAAAATAGTTGCTCAGGTAGGTAGAATTATTTTTAAAAAAAGCCTTTGTCATGTACATGGTTGCACAGGTGGGTAGTGATTTTGCAAAAAAAGCAAAAAAGCCCCCAGAAAAGCCTTTGATCTGGAAATTGGTTGTTCAACTAGGTAAAGATTTGGCTAAAAATACTTTTGATTACATACCATGACAGTTGCTCAAGTTGGTAGAAAGACTTTGATTTTATATATATATAATCATAATGTTATCTTATCATAGTACTTGCCCTCATCTCAAATTAAATAATCTAAAACCCAGATGTGGTCCAACAATACTTGTATGTTTTAATTGGCTGTTGGGGAATTCAGATTCATGAATGCATTACATGTATAAAGAGGGAAAACTGCAATTTAGTTTGAGATCAGTAAAAGTGGGTCAGTTGTGACTTGAACGAGAAAACTTAATTTCTTTTGTTTTGGTCTATCAATTATCTTTTTTTGTTTCTTTTTAAACAGTAGAATTTCCATTGCTTAATTGAAATGGGTTGTAATATTTAAAACTGACTAAATTAAAATCAAATTTTATATTTTAAAACGTCTTGTTGAATGTTAATACAAATTTTACTTTTAGTAATGATTTTGACATGCTTTGTGGACATGGGCAGTATTTGTTTGAAACTTACGCACTTTCACCCTGTCTGTTTATGGTACAGGTCACAATATTTAAAACTGACTAAATAAAAACAAAATTTTATATTAAAACGTTTTGTTGAATGTTAATAAAATGTTACTTTCTGGTTTTAGTAATGATTTTGACATGCTTTGTGGACTTGGGCAGTATTTGTTTGAAACTTAGTGAATTAGTCATTACAAAATTTCTCTTTCTTTTTTTTCAGATTAGTTCTATATTTAAGGAAATAGGGATTACGAATGTGACAGTCCAGGTAGAGAAGGAATCTTACTTCCTGCATCTAACAGGGCTCGGTGCCGCACCCGATCAGATGTTTGACTTCACACACAATTTACAGCACCAGAACCAAAGTGAATCGTTATTCAGTGGAGTGAAAGCTATTTAACAAATTTAACTATGTTAAAGTGTTACAGTGAAAGCTATTTAACAAACTTTGTTACAGTGTTACAGTAAAAGCTATTTAACAAACTTTGTTAAAGTGTTACAGCTGGATCTAAAATATGCAGTCACTCTCTTGTGTGTAACAGGACAGTTGAACAGATCTATCAGAACTGTGAACTCTTTGCAATGGTGTGCTGGTGTTGCTTGCTGAACAAGTTAGAAAGTTAAAGCACTCGGTGACAGAAGTGAAAGCTTTCTTTATTTTCAGCTGCCACCAAATATTAGTGCTGGGATAAAGTTGGCTTACGTTCAAAGAAATTGTTTTTAATTTTGTAAATTACTTTTGTTTTTGTTTTTAATATTTTGGAGCTACATTATTTTTAATTTTCTGAGCCTTTTTATTTTAATATTTTGAGCTGTATTTTTACTTTGCTAATTTCATTTTGACAAAAATGTTTTTGAAAATGTGATAGAGACAATGATATTGTACCAGTTACTATCAAAGAAAATTCCTTATTCTGAAGCTATGTTTGAAGAAAGAGATTTTTAACAGATTTGAAAGTGATTAGCAAAAGATATTTGATCAAATGTTATTGGTAATATTTGGTGATATGATTTTTTTTTTTTTTTTTTTTTTTTAAACAAACATTTAATCCAGAGAAAGACATTTTTGTAAGGATATCACAAACCTGTCTAAATAGGATCACTGCTGATTTAGACAGGATCCGGTTTTTAGAGGGTCACATTTTAGAATTTAGAAAATTCAGGACCCTGAAACTTGGGCTCTTTTCACAGGATTCCAGTTTGGTCAGGGTCCGGTTTAGGTTGCACTGTAGATGGTATTGACGAGATGAATGTTGAAGCCGCAGTAGCGTCTTTTTCGGTATTGGACTATTTGCAGGGATGTGAGAGGGGCTGGAACAAAAAAGCTCACTGCTCACCTTCTTTCTGCCCAAGTCAAACAAAGGCTTTCAAATAGCATATCCTGGATATTGGACAAAACTGGCCAAGCGCAGCGAAGCTGACAAAATCCAGCTAAGAGAATATACTACATGCGAATACTACTTGCAATTGTGCAATACTACTATCGGGTTTTTTCGTTTTTGCATCGGGTTTTTTAATTATTATTATTATTTTTTTAGACAAAATGGAAAACGCATTTATGTGTTTCCGCGTAGCCCTCACATCCCTGTACTTGACAGGACTATTCTCAAAGCTTGCTGTTTGTGCCAAAAACAAATCTTAGTAACAGTTATGTGTATATATTGTCACATTGTGTTCCACTGGATGAGTAGAAGTGCACATACATGTATATGTGGGACTAGTTCTGTTAGAAAAACCTCAGAGATCCACTGCCATAATTATTAATCAAATATTATAATAAACCAACAATATTTTGAAAGAGGAAATAGTATTTAATTCCTCTTTTGAGGTGGAATATGACCGGATGTTTTCCTCAGTATACCCAAGAATTTTGTGACAAATGGGTAAATCTAGCTTTTATTTTGGGATGGTACCAAAGATTTACTTACCAGAGATCCTGCTAGTGATGAAGGTGTACTGGCCTCTGTGGTGTCGTGGTTAGGCCGAGCGAGTTTTAAAGACAATAGGTAGGTGTAAGACCACTACACCCTCTTCACTCTCACTAACTACTAAAAACTAAAGACTAACCCACTGTCCTGGACAGACAGCCCAGATAGCTGGTGTGTGTGCCCAGGACAGTGTGCTTGAACCTTAATTGGGTATAAGCAAGAAAATAATTTAAAAAAAAGAAAGATGGAGATGAAGTTACTTCTGTCGTGAGCAAAACTCCCCAGTATTCAATGTCACTGATATATATAAACAAGTTCAAAAAAGATTTTTGGTTTTCTTATAAATATTTCCTACCTCTCTATCCATCAAATGGCTTGTAGCCAAAGAATGTATCAACATTTTCACTGATCTATGGGACAGGGCTCATATTTTCGAAGGTATCTTAGCGCTACGAAATCATAAAACCATCGTAGGGTGTGACGTCACTACAGCACATGCCATAGTGACATCATAGCTTACGATGATTTTACGATTTTGTAGGCTAAGATTGCTTCGAAAATATGGGCCCTGTATTTCAAAATGATAGATAGCACGAAGTTGGTTCGCGTGATTTCTACCTAGGTGTAACCTAATCGATTATTGAACTTATATTTTAATGACTATTTCCTGCCGATACTGTTAAATTAAGCAAAATAAAATACAAAATGCAAAATAATTTATTGCAAAATATTAGGAAACAATTTCTTTGATACTCGATAAAGTGAATTTCAGAACCTTTAACGATTCACCATGTAACCCATTCGTGGTTTGCATCAATTTAAAGTTGCCTAACAGACATACGGACAGAACAATGGTTGGCTAACTGCGTGCAATATTTTGCCTTGCTATACACACAATAAGGACTTTTCAAGAAGTGATTGTGTGGCAAGGAAATATTTTAATATATATATTCACTAGCCACAAAATAAAATATTTAAACCATGTATGTACAGAGGATAAAATGCAGCAAACAACTGGGCATAATATAATAATTATGATGCCTCCCTTCCCCAAATAATCATGCGTGTGTGTTGAAATTATGCATGGGGTGGGGTCTACACTGGCCAGCAATGTTTCTAGGGTGTTTTACAGGGTTTGACAAATCCACTAGCTCTCCGTCTCGGTTAGTGAATTTTTTTTTATCTGGATTAGAGGAAATTATCAACTGTATTACTATAATACATAGGGCACTAGCCAAAGCTGTGAGGGCTAGTGGAAATTATCAACTGTATTACTATAATACATAGGGCACTAGCCAAAGCTTCTGTGAGGGCTAGTGGAAATTATCAGCTGTATTACTATAATACATAGGGCACTAGCCAAAGCTTCTGTGAGGGCTAGTGGAAATTATCAGCTGTATTACTATAATACATAGGGCACTAGCCAAAGCTTCTGTGAGGGCTAGTGGAAATTATCAACTGTATTACTATAATACATAGGGCACTAGCCAAAGCTTCTGTGAGGGCTAGTGGAAATTATCAACTGTATTACTATAATACATAGGGCACTAGCCAAAGCTTCTGTGAGGGCTAGTGGAAATTATCAACTGTATTACTATAATACATAGGGCACTAGCCAAAGCTTCTGTGAAGACTAGTGGAAATTATCAACTGTATTACTATAATACATAGGGCACTAGCCAAAGCTTCTGTGAAGACTAGTGGAAATTATCAACTGTATTACTATAATACATAGGGCACTAGCCAAAGCTTCTGTGAAGACTAGTGACTTTCTCAAACATTTGTCGAACACTGCATTTGAGTCATGCTTCCTAGGAAGATATATTGATGGAAAGAAATATGGGAACGTGGTATTTTAGACCAAATTTAATTAACTACTAGCATAGTAATGTCTGTATAACAACACAAATATGTCATATGGGATTGACTGTAAAGTGAACTGAATGTAAGGAACACAGTTATCTTCCTCATACTATGGATGACGGTTCTGGTTGCTGTCATTCTTTGCTGGTTTTGTTTATGTGTTCCCTTATTTCTTTCCATCAGTATATATTGAAGAAAAAAAAAAGGTTTTGAAGAAAACCCACCTCTGCACTCACACCTGATAATGTGTCCTTAAACAGTTCTAGTGAATAAACATGACAGTGACAAATGTGAGGTTTTTTTTTTTTTGCATCTACATTAACCAAAGTTAAAAATACTTTGTAATATTTGAACATTGACGAACACCTGTAATATACTGGAAATAAAATATTTTTAATTAGTTAATTTGTCTAAAGTTTTCTGTCAGAAGGTCCAGTAGTTTATATTGTGACTGGTATTGGTGTTATGTTAGAGAAAACAGTTGGTTTACAGAAAACACTGCCCGTTTTACACAGTAGACCGATATTGTTTGAGACATACTCGGGGATTATTTACGCAACAGACCAGGCTCCTTATTCATAAACGTACTTAAGTCAATGTATGATACTTATTTATGTAGTTTAGGTATGTATTTAGGTATCATACATTGACTTAAGTACATTTATGAATACGGAGCCAGGGCCCTGTTCCACGAAGCGATCTTAGCACTAAGATCACCTTAGTGCATAAGGTAGCTATGCACTTAAGGTGATCTTAGTGCTAAGATCGCTTTGTAAAACGGGGCCCAGTATTATTATGGGGAATAGATAGATCCCAATGGTTTATACAGTAGACTGGGGAATAATTTTGGTAGTACGGCAACCCTTGAACTTCGCGACTACAATCAGCAGTGCTGCTGTAAAATCTGTTGTAAAATGGATCAGTCACAGCATTTTGACCATGTACATGCCTTTTCATCTTTTTGGTGGACATCCTGTACAGTTTAACTATGGACTCGATGGCTGTAGGCTGTGCTCATGGCAGGTGTCACTGGTGGGTCAGGGTATGCCCACCTTTCACACCTGTTTTTACAGTGATTCATGAGTGCATGTCATTATAGCTGTATATATTCCACTGAGCTGCAGTCCTACAGGAGGTGCGGGAGGAATGAAATGTTACGGATCTACTGTGTTGTTATTCAGTTTTATTATGTCTTCAAAACCAGTAACATAGCCCAGTGGTAAAGCATTCACTTGATGTGCCGTCAGTCTAGGATCGATCCCCGTCGGTGGACCCATTGGTCTATTTCTCGTTCCAGCCAGTGCTCCACAACTGGTGTAACAAAGGCTATCCTGTCTGTGGGATGGTGCATATAAAAAATCCCTTGCTGCTAATTGAAAAGAGTAGCCCATGAAGTGGCGACAGCAGGTTTCCTCTCTCAATATATGTGTGGTCCTTAACCATATAACTAAATAAAATGTGCTGAGTGTGTCGTAAAATAAAACATTTCCTTCCTTCAAAACCAATAATCAAAGCCAAGTGTTTCACACAATGGCTACTACTTTGGGAATAACCATGGCCATGGTTTATATAATAGAATGGCATAACGGGTAGTCAGTGAATAGCCAGGGTCATGGTTTATATAATAGAATGGCATAACGGGTAGTTAGTGAATAGCCAGGGCCATGGTTTATATAATAGAATGGCATAACGGGTAGTCAGTGAATAACCAGGGCCATGGTTTAATAATAGAGTGGCATAACGGGTAGTCAGTGAATAGCCAGGGTCATGGTTTATATAATAGAATGACATAACGGGTAGTCAGTGAATAACCAGGGCCATGGTTTATATAATAGAATGGCATAATGGGTAGTCAGTGAATAGCCAGGGCCATGGTTTATATAATAGAATGGCATAATGGGTAGTCAGTGAATAGCCAGGGCCATGGTTTATATAATAATAGAGGGCCATGGGTAGTCAGTGAATAACCAGGGCCATGGTTTATATAATAGAATGGCATAATGGGTAGTCAGTGAATAACTAGAATGGTTTATATAATAGAATGGCATAACGGGTAGTCAGTGAATAGCCAGGGTAGGTTTATATAATAGAGTGGCATAACAGGTAGTCAGTGAATAACCAGGGCCATGGTTTATATAATAGAATGGCATAACAGGTAGTCAGTGAATAAGTTTAATGAATGCATAACGGGTAGTCAGTGAATAACTAGAGCCATGGTTTATATAATAGAATGGCATAACGGGTAGTTGGTGAATAACCAGGGCCATGGTTTATATAATAGAATGGCATAACAGAGTGAATAACCAGGGCCATGGTTTATAACAGGTAGTAGTCAGTGAATAACCAGGGCCCTGGTTTATATAATAGAGTGGCATAACAGGTAGTCAGGGTCATGGTTTATATAATAGAATGATATAACCGGTAGTTAGTGAATAACCAGGGCCATGGTTTATATAATAGAATGGCATAACAGGTAGTCCCAGGGCCATGGTTTATATAATAGAATGGCATAACGGGTAGTTAGTGAATAACCAGGGCCATGGTTTATATAATAGAATGGCATAACCGGTAGTTAATGAATAACCAGGGCCATGGTTTATATAATAGAATGGCATAACCGGTAGTCAGTGAATAACCAGGGCCATGGTTTATATAATAGAATGGCATAACAGGTAGTTAGTGAATAACCAGGGCCATGGTTTATATAATAGAATGGCATAACGGGTAGTCAGTGAATAACCAGGGCCATGGTTTATATAATAGAATGATATAACGGGTAGTTAGTGAATAGCCAGGGCCATGGTTTATATAATAGAATGGCATAATGGGTAGTCAGTGAATAGCCAGGGCCATGGTTTATATAATAGAATGGCATAATGGGTAGTCAGTGAATAGCCAGGGCCATGGTTTATATAATAGAATGGCATAACGGGTAGTTTTGAATAACCAGGGCCATGATTTAATAATAGAGTGGCATAACAGGTAGTCAGTGAATAGCCAGGGCCCTGGTTTATATAATAGAGTGGCATAACAGGTAGTCAGTGAATAGCCAGGGCCATGGTTTATATAATAGAGTGGCATAACAGGTAGTCAGTGAATAGCCAGGGCCCTGGTTTATATAATAGAGTGGCATAACAGGTAGTCAGTGAATAACCAGGGCCATGGTTTATATAATAGAATGGCATAATGGGTAGTCAGTGAATAACTAGAGCCATGGTTTATATAATAGAATGGCATAACGGGTAGTCAGTGAATAGCCAGGGCCCTGGTTTATATAATAGAGTGGCATAACAGGTAGTCAGTGAATAGCCAGGGCCCTGGTTTATATAATAGAGTGGCATAACAGGTAGTCAGTGAATAACCAGGGCCATGGTTTATATAATAGAATGGCATAATGGGTAGTCAGTGAATAACCAGGGCCATGGTTTATATAATAGAATGGCATAACGGGTAGTCAGTGAATAACTAGAGCCATGGTTTATATAATAGAATGGCATAACGGGTAGTTGGTGAATAACCAGGGCCATGGTTTATACAATAGAATGACATAACAGGTAGTTAGTGAATAACCAGGGCCATGGTTTATACAATAGAATGATATAACAGGTAGTTAGATAATAACAGGGCCATGGTTTATATAATAGAATAACATAACCGGTAGTTAGTGAATAACAGGGCCATGGTTTATATAATAGAATAACATAACCGGTAGTTAGTGAATAACAGGGCCATGGTTTATATAATAGAATGGCATAACAGGTAGTTAGTGAATAACCAGAGCCATGGTTTATATAATAGAATGATATAACGGATAGTTAGTGAATAACCAGGGTCATGGTTTATATAATAGAATGATATAACCGGTAGTTAGTGAATAACCAGGGCCATGGTTTATATATTAGAATGGCATAACAGGTAGTCAGTGAATAACCAGGGCCATGGTTTATATAACAGAATGGCATAACGGGTAGTTAGTGAATAACCAGGGCCATGGTTTATATAATAGAATGGCATAACCGGTAGTTAGTGAATAACCAGGGCCATGGTTTATATAATAGAATGGCATAACCGGTAGTCAGTGAATAACCAGGGCCATGGTTTATATAATAGAATGGCATAACAGGTAGTTAGTGAATAACCAGGGCCATGGTTTATATAATAGAATGGCATAACGGGTAGTCAGTGAATAACCAGGGCCATGGTTTATATAATAGAATGATATAACGGGTAGTTAGTGAATAACCAGGGCCATTGTTTATATAATAGAATGGCATAACAGGTAGTCAGTGAATAACCAGGGCCATGGTTTATATAATAGAATGGCATAACGGGTAGTTAGTGAATAACCAGGGTCATGGTTTATATAGAATGGCATGACAGGTAGTTAGTGAATAACTAGGGCTATGATTTTCACAACAGACTGATATTACTTGTGTTTTTACGATGGGTTTTACCCACTGGGTTACGAAAAAAGATAACAAAAATATTAGTGGTCAGGTACCAAGATTGGCGCTGGGGTTACGATTACACAGTGGCCCCCATGCAGAATGTATGCAAGGCACTGGCCGAAATCATATCATATAGGTTTTCGACAAAGAATATGAAAATGTTTCGGAAAACCTGGAAACACTATAACAATGTGGAAAACAAGAAAAATCCAGAAACCTTTCAACCTGGCACAATAAACATATTACCTGAGGAATACTGGACCCATGTGTTTACACCATGGACTGGCACTACTTGGTGAACAGCTGGGGCCTAGTAGGTTTTATTGTGAGATAACTAGATCCCTGTGGTTTCCACAGTACATGGATACTATTTTGAGAATAGCCAGGGTCAATGTGTACACAGTAGAATGGTATTGTTTTGGGAATAACGGGCACAGTGGTTTGCACAATAGTTTGGTACTATTTGAGGAACAATGAGTCCAGTGGTTTACATAGGAATCTAGTACTATTTGGGAACTATTGGGTTAATTCTCATTCCAACCAGTGCACCACGACTGATATATCAAAGGCCGTGGTATGTGCTATCCTGTCTGTGGGATGGGGTTTCCTCTCTGTCAAAATGACCATGTTTAACATCCAATAGCCGATGTTTAATAAATCAATGTGCTCTAGTGGTGTCGTTAAACAAAACAAACAAAAACAAAACTATTTGAGAAATAACCAGTGCATAATGGCTTACACAGCAGACTGCTGCTATTTGAAGAACCAAGCCCCAGTGGTTTACACAATCGACTGGCATTATTTGTGGAATAACCACGGCCCAAAGATTTACATACTACATTGATCCTATTTGGGAAATGACCCGATACCCCGTGGTTTACACACTACATTGACAGATGTGGTATGCAACCCAGTGGTAAAATGCTCATCTGATGCACAGTTGGTCCAGGATCGATCCCAGTCGGTGGACCTATTGGGCTATTTCTCGTTCCAACCTGTGATCCATTAATTGTCTAATAAAAGCTGTGGTATCCTGTCTGATGATGCATATAAGAGATCCCTTGCTGCTAATTGAAACAAGTAGCCCATTGTGTGGTGGCAGTAGATTTCCTCTCTCAATATCTGCATGATCCTTAAAGGCATACAGTCACGCCTCTCAGTAATTTTAGTTTTTTAATTATGGATCATTGCCATAATTAAATTATTTTTAATAAATATCATTAATAGGTGGGATATGAAGGTTATGTAGATGGTTGAATAATGTACATTTAGGGACAAATCAAATACATATTTTCTCAGGTAATACTTCGTTGGGCCATTTAATAGATGAGTGGTCTGACAGTATGCCTTTAATTATATATATCTGACACCATATAACCATAATTAAAATGTGTGGAGTGCATCGTTAAATAAAATCTTCCTTCCACTACATTGATACTATCTGTGGGAGAACCAGTGCCCAATGGTTTACATTGCAGGCACACCGAGTGTCAAAACCATTTCATAAAGCCATATAGTGCTATCATTAATTGAACATGGAACAGTGCTGTCCTGTCTGTCTGAAAATACATTTAGAGCATTAAAAAAAAATACAGGGCCAGGCATAATATTATTTTCCCTTTACAGTTTTAATGGAAACCATTAGAAAAGTTAAACTAACAAAAGTGAAAGCAGTAAGTTCTTTTATTCTAACAAAAACAGTAACTGTTTAAATAGGTACACATACAATCATGTTAAAATTAATTAATTAATGTGTGGACATATTATTGAGTGTAAATTATGTTACGATAAATAGTTGACACAATTAAAATAGTATTATGTTTGTGGAGAATTGTCCAGTAATTATTTAGGGCCCGTTTTCCATCAATGCAATTTTGCAAATGAGTTTACCGATATATTGCATATACATGCACACAATACCTAAACCATAAGTTTACGCTCTTACGCATTCAGCGTTGGAAATCATCTCAACAAAAACAAATTCATGCAAGTTTTCCACATAGTAATGTCAGAATGCAAAATGTTCACTGGTTGTTTAAGAATATCATTGTCCAAACCTTTGTATTAATTTTCCAGTTATATGGACAATATTTGAAGAAAAAAAAAAGGGTCATGAAGCTCATAAAAGAAGGATACATATTGATAAACTTTGTGGAGGAGAATCATCTACCTTGTACTTTATAATGGGCCTTGTAAGGATCAGAGAAATAAAATTATAACCACCAACACAAGAAAATTGCAGGGAAAATAGACGTGAAGGGTCTAGAATATCCGATATACATATAATAAGCATTCAAAAATGCTAATAAATCAAATAAAAGAAAAGAATGTGTATAGGAATCCACTTTAAAAATGCAGATGTGGAAATGTGCATTTCTGCATTCAGAGGGTGGGGGGTGGGCTGGGTGGGTGGCATGTCGTAGCCCAGTGGTAAAGTGCATGCCTGATGCATGGTCGGTCTAGGATCAATCCCTGTCGGTGAGCCCTTTGGGCTATTTCTCATTCCAGCCAGTGTCCCATGACTGGTATATCAAAGGCCATGGTATGTGCTATTCTGTCTTGTGAGATGGTACATATAAAAGATACATGGCTACTAATGGGAAAATGTAGATCTTTGACAGTGTCAAAATGACCAAATGTTTGACATCCAATAGCCAATGATTAATAAATCAATGTACTCTAGTGGTGTCATTAAACAAAACAAACTTAAAAAAAAAAATGTCTGCATTCAGAATTGTGAACATGGAATTGTATTGATGGGTAATGGACCTAACAGTTAATAATTGTTATAGTATACTGAATCATCTTTAATTTTTCTAAAGACAATAATTTACATTCATTCTTGAAACAATGAAGTCGAAGCACATATGAAGTACAGACAACAATGTTACTTAGTCCTAAATACACACAAATTATCCTTGCTAACTTCTTCCTGGGTTTTTTTATTTGGGTTTTTAATTGGACTAATGAACAATTAGAGCCACATTTTAAAAATAGTCCATTTGCATCAAAAGGGAACAGATTAATTGGCATGTTGCTCTATAATGAATAATGTTAAAATCCATATATAAACATTAAGTTTTAAACCTATACCAACTTGTATATTTTTTCTTGATGTAAATAAAAAAGTTTCTTGACAAATAAATGCCATCAAACTGCATAGGTTATATATATATATATGGATAAAAGCTACTGATGGAACAGCCAAGGAATCAAATATGCAGTACCGTCTTCAGTATATGTTAGGGGTGGGATGTAGCTCGATCGATCGATCCCTGTTGGTGGGCCCATTGGGCTATTTCTCGTTCCAGCCAGTGCACCACGTGGTATGTGTTATCCTGTCTGTGGGATGGTGCATATAAAAGATTCCTTGCTGCTAATCGAGAAATAGCCCAATGGGCCTACCAACAGGGATTGATCCTAGACTGACTGCACATCAAGCTAGCGCTTTACTACTGGGCTACGTCCTGCCCTTGGTGATAGTCGTACCCATTGGGTTGTTAACTCGCTCTGGCAGGGAGTGGGTACTGGGATGCGAACCCAGTACCTACCAGCCGATGGCTTAAGCTATATAACATCGAGGTCAGTCTATTCTTATAAGCTTTGGTAGTACATGTATAAACAGTGAAACCTGGTTTTAAAAGGTATCTGGTTCAAAGAGGTTAAGTTCTGTACTGATTTTTAAAAAAGGACCGTGAAATCTTTCTCGTTTTGGGGGAATTCCGGTTTACAGAGGGTCCAGATTTGAGAGGTTTCACTGCATGTATATATATATATATATATATATATATATATATCTATATATATACATGTATATATAATTATCCTATGCTTTATTAACTGGTAGTGTAGTTGCATACATGTATATCCTATTGCTATCAGCTTTGGTAATCTATATTTAATTGTATATTACGTATCCTATTTTTTAATAGTTGTGGAAGTTTAAGTTTAGCTGTATTATTACAAATCTCGCTGTTTAATGGGAGCTATCACACTCTCTCCATCACACCAGACGTGGTGAAGAAGAGTAATTTTTAGCTCCTGTTATATGGTAGACCTATAACTATGGTAATATCTTAAGTAGCTCCCCATGATATAAATTAGAGTAGTAATTAATCACTTCCGTCAATTTATTTTCACAGCAAGGTTTGATATTGTATAATCCTATTGTTTATTTAATAGCTGTACACGTCTTAATCCGTACATGTTCTTTATTGGCTAGATAGTCTTTAAGTTTATCAATATATACATCAAATTATTTAACATCTTTGGTAGTCCAAGGTTAGCTGTATACAATCTATTTATTAACATTAGTAGTATATATATATACATCATATTCTTTAGGCTATATATATATATTTATATACTGAACAAAAAAGAAACATGAATATTAATTTAATTTCCTTTAGTTTACTTTAAATTATTCATTTTGAATACTGTTAGTTTTTGTGTCTATTAAAATTATCACTGTCTTATGAACATTTTAGGTCTATTTTATCTCTTTATCAATTGAAAATGGCTTATGAAAAAAAAATCAGCAAATTTTAAAACTGGTGGCTGGGTACTGAGATTGGCCTAAGAGTAAGGGTTATACAATGGTCTAAAATGACAACCCCTATTCAGAAGTATCAGCCAAAACCATAGTGTTAGTTTTGGAAATCCAGAAAAACTGTACCTGTAGACTATTTAACAATTCAGAATTCTTGATTAATCCTGAAAATTGTCATCTCTGATTTATCAACTTAATTTTATCATGAAAAAAATGTATACTTTAAATCATAAAAATGGAAGCGATCTTATATTTTAGCGAAATCAAAATAAGTGACATATTAGTGACTTTAGCAAAGTCATATAAATTAGCATAGGTTGTAGCATCATTAATTGTGACGTTATGCAACTTACAGACATCTTAAATTTAGTAGAAAATGACAGTAATGTGCATGGTAACTAACTTTTGTTGTTTGCTATCCTTTTGGTTTAAGAAATAACATGTAACCATTGTTTTCTGTTCAGTTAATCAATGACAGTGACAAAACATTCGCACAAAAGTTTTTCGGAACAAGCTGTTGCTATGCATTTTAAAATTCAACGTCATGAAATATTAGCGACTTGTATAGCCTCTCTAAATTCACAAAAATGTTTATGTTTACTAACCAGGAAATATTTTGTTCAGTATCGCGTCGTGATTTGCTACACAAGTTTCAGAGATCGCTCACAATTTAAAAAAAGCAAGGAGTAGTTGCTAAACAATATTCAATTAGACTAGAAATACTGCTGATCAAGATTTTGAAAACAACATGTTCCTTGCCAACATTTCCCGATTTACAGTATTCAGGGAACATTTTGTTCATTATCGCATTGCGATTCGCTAAACAATTATTAAACATTAGTTGCTAATCAATTTTCAATTGATTGAAATATCACTAATCAAGATTTTGAAATTTAAATGTTCCCTGGTATTACGTTAGAATATCTGCATTTCTTTTGTTGTTCAGTATATTACCAATTTAATCCTATTCTTTATTAGCTTGGCCTGTAGTCTTTGACAGTTTTTTCACTTTCTCCTTGAGACCGATCTGCACAACGGTTCTAAGAGGACGTTTTTTCGACTTGTTTGACTTCGTCTCCGCACCACTTTGAACTGCTGCCTGCATGGTGGTGGCGGTGGATGATGAGGAGGTTGACGATTCACAGACTGGCTTCGGCTTGATCTTGGCCACCGGTGCCGGAGCTGACCTCTCCCTGAGCAGTGGGTAGTGATGACCCTGGTCGAGCAGTGACGACTCGGAAGGACTGATCTGCTGTGGCTGGTGTGACGGGTCACTGTCGAACGCAATCGTCTTCATCTGACCGTCGGGCAGGATCATGCGCTGGAGGTAGGGGAACGACGTCAGGTTCCTGGCCGTTCCGAGGAACACTTCAGTGGAGCTGTCCATGATCTTGTACGGAATCCCACTCGAGCCGACGGTCTGACTTGCATTCTGGTAGAAGACTCGGGCGTACTCTGCGTGGCTCGTCACCGACGGTGACGGCAGATGGAAGCCACTGCTCGCGTTGTTGGTCATCCCAGTCAAAAAGTTTTCTCCACTTCCTTGGTCTTCCAGTGCAGCTTTCTGTGAGGATTTTTCAAACGACTTTTCATCCGAAACCTTTTCCTCCAAGATTTTTGACTTGGATGGATCTTTTTCTTTGGAATCGTTCTGATCTGACCCAGAACTACTGTGGTGCTGCGTTAGATCGAGAGCCTCCTCTGTACCAGCCAAATGGCTTCCCTGTACGCAGCCATGCGGCCTCCTCATCCAGGTGATAGGGGCTCCCATCATGGGGAAATAGGCCGGATAGAGAAAGGGTGAGAACTGGGCGGGAATTGCAGCTCTGGTCGCCGAGCCTCTCACTAGGGAGGACCTCAGGGTGGGGTACAAAGTAGCCACAGCGCTCGGTCCACTAGACGAAACGGACATCTTTGTAGGACGGAAAAATGCTGATCCCGGACTCTGTTTCAGTTTGGTTTGTGGGACGTTGTAGACGAACTGGTCGACCGGTGACTTCTTCACTGGTTGAGCAGGATCTTGTTTCGTTTCTTTGTCAGCTGTCGGTCTGAAAATCAAATTAAGTTTATAACCAAACATATAATAATAAGACCAAAAAACCACCCAAATTCATTAATTGTAAAGGGGTGGGACGTACCTCAGTGGTAAAGCATTCACCTGATGCGTGGTCAATCTAGGATTGATCCCCGCTGGTGGTCCCCAATAGGCTATTGTTTGTCCTAGCCAGTGCTCCACGACTGGTATATTAAAGGCTGAGGTATGTATTATCCTGTCTGTGTGATGGTGCATATAAAAGATCCCTTGCTACTAATGATAAATGTAGCGGGTTTCCAACTTACCAAATGTTTGACATCCAATAGCCGATGATTAATAAATCAATGTGCTCTAGTGGTGTCATTAAACAAAACAAACTTTAAACTTTTCATTAATTATAAACTTTAGGAACATCCATGCACACTTTGGCATACAAAAGCATATGAGACTGAGAGTCTTACCATGTTTTAACACAATTTCTTAAAGGGACAGTCCTGAGTTTGCTGCAATCTTTAAGATGTTATCGACTAACAGACTTTTTAACGATTGTAATTACATATCAAATATATTTTTCTCCATAAAATATTAGTGGCTGTATTTTAAACGTGTTTCTGATTGTTCTAATATTTATACTACCCGGTAGGTTAAATTTCATTTTTTTTTTTTTTTTTTTTTTTTCATACATATGAAATTATCTGAAACCAAAATCCAGTTTGGGCTTCTTACAAATATTAAGAATACCAGAAACATGTTGAATATACAGACACTGATATTCTAAACAAGAAAATATATTTAATATGCAAGTTTAATCGTAGAACTATTTTATTAGTCGGAAACATCTTACGATGAAGCAAACTCAGGAATGTCCCTTTAAGGGCAGATCTCTCTAATGATGTCTACTTTGAGATTTGTTTTTAATTGCTTAAGGTGACTGCAACTACTTACATGATTAGTTAGTGCTAACTTTCTGTTATTTTATGGTACACTAAAGTTTATAATGCACAAATCAGAGTACTTTAACAAATCTCAGGGCAAATTCGTTCTGACCCTGCCTCACACCCCAGTAAAGTGTGAGCACATAACCTATTTACAGAACGTGTGATGTGTGCTTAAATGTCAAATGTCAGTCAAACTGCCTACATTTTACAAAGTGCTCGATTGTGATACAGCATAATGTGAGGACAGTTTCCTAATGTCATATATAATGATTTTAGGTCATTGAATAAGTAAATATTTAGGCCATACATGTCAACCAGTAGCTAAACAAGCATTCAACAAATGACATTATGTTACATATCTCCTAAGTTCTCTGTGAAATTGGGTAAATCACCATGAAAGTCCAACTTGATACATGATAAAACTATACGTTAATTACGGTTAATATAACAATTCAGCTCAGTATATTGAGAGTATCCAGAAAACTAATTTTTGCAATCTATCGAAGTAACATTAATACATAATCTAACTAAAGAAAAAGACATAATGAAATTAACTGATTATTGTTTACTAGTTTATTGTGTATATCTTTAGTTACAAGTGGTAAACTGCTCGCCTGTTGCGCATTCCTTCTAGGATTAATCCTAATCGGTTGGCCTATTGGTCTATTTTTCATTCCAGCCAGTGCACCACAACTGGTATATCAAAGGCCATAGTATGTGCTATCCTGTCTGAGGGATGGTGCATATACAAGATCCCTTACTAATATACGAAAAAAGAAGCAGTTTTCTGTCTATATGTCAGAATTACCAAATGTTAGACATCCAATAGCCAATGCTTAATAAATAAATGTGCTCTAGTGGTGTTGTTAATCAAAACAAACTTTAACTTTAGTGGTTTTAGTGAGGAATGATTTCTTACACAGAGTCAGTAACTTGACTTGTCCACTTGGAGCTTGGATTTGGCTGCAGAAAAGTGATCAAGCATTCTGCCAAGCCAGAGTTCTTTGTCAGTAAGATGCGCAAGTAACGGACTGTCTAAAATGAAAAATAATTTAGTCTTTAAAAGTTACCAGTACAATATATTATAAAATTAAACCTATTACAAAATGTGTATTAACACAATCTCTGACTCCTTAAACCCTTGCTCCTGTCCTCCAGTAATGAATATGGTAAATCTAGGACATGAATTTGAATTGATGAGGTACAAATGATAAAAAAAAGAAAAAAAGAGTCAGAAACCATTAACAGATTTATATTATTTGTATGCTTCAAATTGCTTCTGATAAGGAGACATCTACAAAGGACCTACGCCCAGAGAGTGTGATTAAAAGGAGATTCAGACATTTTGTACAAACAGCGTACATGTGGGATGGGGGTGGGAGGGTGCTGTGGTAGGGGGGTGGGTGGTGATGAAGATAGGGATTAAAATGTTTACAAAAACAAAACAAAACCCACGCACACAAAAACAACCAACAGCAATACAACCGAAATATTTACGCAATAGGTTCTATAAAATAAGACTTACTGAATCAGTTTAAAATGCAGCAGTGTTTTATGTAGTATAAAAATTATCTATTCCGTTAAGGGGAGAGGTTCACCCATTCCCCCCAGTAAATACAATTCAGGGTTAGCATTGGCAACAGCAATAACTAAAGGCTGAAACGGTCGGAACTCTTTCCAAACTTAAATTCTGTTAATTTTCGTATGTCTTAAATGTTATAGTGTGAAATGTACCCAGTTTCTTATTTATTATTCTAACTCATAAAGTTCTGTATATAATGTATGGTACTCGGAGGCGGATCTAGGGAGGGGGCCCAGGGGCCTGGGTTCCCCCTACCAAATTTTACGATAGTTATAATTTTATTATATATATTAATTTTCATTTTTTTTACAATCCCCCTCCAAATATCCCCCAAAGTTCCCTTGGCATTCAATCTCATGTCACTAAGACCCCCGCTAAATGGATTTTCTGGATCTGCCACTGGTACTTTTTAATGTGGAGGACTGATGTCAGGGAGCATTTTGTTCAGTATAGCATCAGTTTCAGAGATTGCTACTCAATTTTTAAAACATTAAACAGTAGTTGCTAATCAATTTTCAATAGACGTCTAGAAATATCACTCAAATCAAGATTTTGAAAACAATATTCCCTGTATGTATGCACATACACAAGGGGGGGGGGGGGGGGGGGGGGGGGGGGGTGCAATTATGGTTTACCAGTTTATTGTGTATACCTTTAGTGACTTTAGTGGGGGGATGTTACCCAATGATAAAGCGCTCGCCTTATGCGAGGTCAGTCAAGGTTCGATCCCCATTGGTGGTGGACATAGCCCAGTGGTACAGCGCTCACTTATGTGTGGTCGGTGTGAGATCAATCCCTGTCGGTGGGCCCATTGGGCTATTTCTCGTTTCAGCCAGTGCACCACAACTGGTATATCAAAGGCCGTGATATGTACTACGCTGTCTGTGGGATGGTGCATATAAAAGATTCCTTGCTGCTAATCGAAAAGAGTAGCCCATGAAGTGGCGATAGCGGGTTTCCTATCTCATTATCTGTGTGGTCCTTCACCATATGTTTGACACCATATAACCGTAAATAAAATGTGTTGAGTGCATTGTTAAATAAACCATTTCATTCTTTGGTGGGCCCATTGTGCTATTACTCATTCCAGCCAGTGCACCATGACCGGTATAGCAATATTCCCTGGATGTATGCACATACACAAGGGGGGGGGGGGGGGGGGGGCAATTCAGGGATTTATCCAAGCATTCTGCTGTACGGACATTGGCCCCTTCCCAGTATCAAGTGATACTGACACTTCCCAACTGGATGTATATTTTTGTAGTTATCTGTTCTGATAAATTGGGTACATAATGCATTCAATGCCATTCAATGCCTAAAAAAGACATCCCAATTATGATTAAATTGCAGTACTTTTTCCTAAGTTCATTACACATGGCATGATAAACCTTGCCAACAAATCCTGGTTAGAACTGCAGCGTACAAAAAACAAATATGAATGGGGGTAAAAAGAAAAAACCCAACCATATTTGAGCATGTCAGGGATAAGCTATCGTTCACAAAATTGCCAAATATTAATTAATATTGAATTTGGAGAATATATTAAGTCACCAAAAAGTTAATTCGAAAATCAAATAAATAAAATTCTTTAAATCAACTTAATTTGGTAATATTTTGATTGGGTAACTGACATAAAAGTTTAGCCAAGTTGCAAATATCTTTGAGTACAATTTATACCTTGGCATACATACTTCATGGATGGTCCTCAGGCTTTCTGCCAGAAAATAATTTGAGGGTATGTAACAACAACAAAACCGATCATAAGTATACCTACTAGGTGGTTATGGGTTTGAAATCTTTTGAAATGGGACACTGCATTTCATGGACTTTGACACAGTTCTCTTACTATAATTGTTCTAAAAATTATTAAAATGCATCTATTAAAACTCCCAAGATTTCAGGGTATGTAATTTTACCCTTCGTACCCTCTGGCAGGAACCCTGGTCCTAAGATTACAGTATTTGATTCTTACCATGTCAAATGAATTCTGGTCTGTACAGTCAAAGTCACAGAGCAACGCTAGAACCATTTTGAAGATTTCAGGTCTGTCCAGATAGTTTGCCTTTAGCATGTTCATCAGGCCTTGAAATGGCGCCACCTCAAAACTGGACAGCTTCTCCATCCTCCTTGTAGAACGAAAACTACAGGCATTGAGTTTGAGAATGTTTTATTTATTTTTAGGATTCTACAAGAATCGTTAACATGCTTTAACACAGACATTTTGGGATTCCATCTCATAATCTTACGCCTATAACCCAAAACCTGGCATTCACGGAAGCATGGAATCCTGCTAAATTCGCAATCTGAAAACCATAGCAGGTCTCTACATTAACCTTTCCACCTAGGAGCCAGATGGTGCCTACTTATATTTTTATATAGATGGTATGAAATGTTTTAGTTGCCAAATAAATAAAAAATGATCGCATATGCGAACAAATTGGTCATAATGTAGAGGGCTGCATAGGTAACTTTTAACCCTAACCTGGGTTTTCTCCAGTTCTAACCCCTAATCCTTGTGTTGTCTGCTTCTAACATCCATGATCCATTTGACAAAAGATACATAGTTTTAGAATTTCCTCTTGTACTATAAAACTGTTCAATTAAAAACAACTGAATCTGTATTATTTTAATGATTTTAAATACTTTCCCATTGCACTATGTTGCTTTTTGGGTTCCTCAAGCCACATCCACTCTCTGTTTAATGCATTATAAGAGAAACATAGTACAAAATTAAAATAAAGAATGTTAAGTTCAAATCAGACAAGCACTGCCTATGTCACGATAATATATGATTTGAGATCACTTCTCGTAAATTCCAGTAATGGTGTGGAAATTCACTTTTTTGGAGCTCGTATACCGGATATAGAATATGGAGAGCAAATTTACGACCACTGTAATTGTGGTTTATTTGTTACCAAATTGAACTTTTAAAAATCGCGCTACCAAACTACTTACCCGGTCGGCCTCAATATTTGTACTTAGTAAAATATCCTTTCTTTCCAGAGCACCGCTGCAGGATTATGTTATGGTATTTACCTGTCTCAGTTTTTTGCCTTTTTTAAGATGTCAACTGACAGTTAAAGTTTGTTTTGTTTAACAACACTATTAAAGCACATTGATTTATTAATCATCGGCTATTGGATGTCAAACATTTGGTAATTTTGACATATAATCTGAGACAGGAAACCCACTATCTTTTATATGCACCATCCCACAGACAGGATATCAACTACCATGACCTTTGATAGATCAGCCGTGGTACATTGGCTGAAACGAGAAGAAGCCCATTTGGCCGACCGACGGGGATCGAGCCTATACCGTTCATCAGTCGACTGCTTCACCACTGGGCTCCGTCCAGCACATCGACTGACAGATACTTTTTAATGACCACTATTACCTAATAAATATTTTTTTCTTCATAAAATATCAGGAAGGATGGAAATGTTTTATTTAACAACGCACTCAACACATTTTATTTACGGTTATATGGCGTCAGACATATGGTTAAGGACCACACAGATATTGAGAGAGGAAACCCGCTGTCGCCATTTCATTGGCTACTCTTTTCGATTAGCAGCAAGGGATCTTTTATATATGTGCACCATTCCATAGACAGGATAGCACATACCACGGCCTTTGATGTACCAGTCGTGGTGCACTGGCTGGAGCGAGAAATAGCGCAATAGGTCCACCGACGGAGATCGATCCCAAACCGACCACGCATCAAGCAAGCGCTGTACCACTGGGCTACGTCTCGCCCATCATAAAATATCAGAAGCAGTATATTAAATCGTCCTAGTATTTGTATTAGGTCCAAATTGTATTTCTTAATGTATATATATATTTGTTTTTTCGTAGGCTACGTATTGAGAGACCAAATCCAGTTTGGACTACATACTAAACTTAGGTCGATCAGAAACAGACACTGAACAAAAATCTGTATTTGGCATGCAGTTTTATTAGTTGGAAACATCTTACAATGCAGGCTCATGTGCAGGAAATTGTGCAGGGAGAGGGGAGTGTCTTGACTGTAGCAAGCGAAGTTGTTTGGGAAGGTCAGATCATGCTACCCCGAACATTTATAGAGCAACATTGAAAAAAACAAAAACAAAAGTGGAAAATTTTCTTGCACACGAGCCAAAAATGGCATCAAACTGGGTATTCCCTTTAAATTCTATTACAGATCTATTCGGTAATTAATTTCGCATTCAAGGATTTACCTATACATATACCTTACCGTACACAGCGATCTATTTTCTTGACAGTCGAACGGTCTTTTCAAAACAACCGACACTTTTGCTACAGCTTTTTTTTTCTGTCTGTGTTAAAAAACTGACGCCATATAACCGTAAATGAAATGCGTCGTTAAATAAAACATTTCTTTCTTTCTTTCTGTTAAAAAACCCCCGAACTAGCATTTTTTTAAAATCATTTCTCTGCATAAGACAAGATCGTCACTGCACTGTCGGTCAGCTGCAGGGCCGCAGCGTGTATTTGAAAGCGTGTGGGAGGGAGGGAGGGAGGGGGCGGAGACACTGTCGGTGCAATGGCCTGGAGGATGGAAATTTAACGGCCGGAATTTATTACGGGGCTTTGGGAGCAAAGGCCCGAAGGAGAAAAATTTGAGAGCAGGAAATTGTTATGGGGGATTGAGGACATACTCCCCCAAGAAAATAATTAACTATCAGATGTTCAAATAGGGCAGTCCCACCAAGAACAACAGGGAAAGTGCAGGGGGTGGGGTGGTCATTACCCCCACATCCCCGTTCCGCGGCCCTTGAGTTGGTCTGTTTATAGGAAGACTGCCATTCCCCAGGCCGAAAAGCCTGCTTCCTTTCTTATATAGCAGTGGTGTAGCAGGGGGAGGGCATATGCCTACGTTGTACACACACACACACACACACACACACACACACACACACACACACACACACCTCAAGGGCACATTATATAGGGAAAAACACCATTATTATTATCACCACCACCATAGACACTACCAGGGCCGTAGCTAGTAGGGGGGCAAGGGGGACAGTTGCCCCCCCCCCCCTCCCCACCGAAATTTGTTTAGACTATTAACTACTCAATCCTAGCTACGGCCCTGACTACTAATTGTGTCTGACAAAGATCCATTTTCCAATCCCGCGAATTTTTTGGCTACGCCATAAAAAGTTATTTTTCAGAAGACGTTTTCATTAAAATACAACAACATATTATATAATGGACAAGTGATATTTTTATTACGATATGTCAATCACAAATTCACAATAGATTTCGCCTAGTAATATTTTCTACAAGTTTAAACAAAATAGTTTTGGCACCAAATAAAATAAAACGTATTCTGGTAAAAACAAAACCCATTAAAAAAAAAATCTAATTTAACATATACACAATGAATATCAATGACCGATACATTCAAAAGTAAAAAGTTTCTTTTATTTAACGACGCCACTAGAGCACGTTGATTTTTTTTTATCTTATCATCGGCTATTGGACGTCAAACATATGGTCATTCTGACACTGTTTGTAGAGGAAACCCGCTGTCGCCACATAGGCTACTCTTTTACGACAGTCAGCAAGGGATCTTTTATTTGCGCTTCCCACAGACAGGATAGCACAAACCATGGCCTTTGTTGAACCAGTTATGGATCACGGGTCGGTGCAAGTGGTTTACACCTACCCATTGAGCCTTGCGGAGCACTCGCTCAAGGTTTAGAGTCGGTATCTGGATTAAAAATCCCATGCCTCGACTGGGATCCGAACCCAGTACCTACCAGCCTAACCACGACGCCACCGAGGCCGGTAAATGCATATAAAGACAAATATATGTTTATATAATTGATGTATATATACAATAGTTACACAATATAGAGTTTCGTTTGAATATACAAAATACCCAGCAAGTGTGTTTTGCGTTTGCTTACATTAAAATTGTTGCCATGGTAATGAACCTTAAAGTAATTAGGGTTCGACAAATCCACTAGACCTCGGTTCCGGCTAGTAAATGTTAGCTCTGGGCTAGTGAAAATTATCAACCGTATTGCTAGTGACTTTCTCAAACATTTGCTGAACACTACAGTAATGGTCAGCAATCAACATGGTTGTAATACTATTCTGACAATAAGGATTTAAAAAAAAAACAATGTGGCGACTTTTTTTCTTGACCAAGGCCGACCACTGTAATAGCATAGACTGGTTTTGCATAATATACAAATAAGGAACATGGAATGCCATACATGATGATACTGCATAACAACCATTATATTACAATAAGGCATTTAGTATCCAATGTTGCGTCTTCACAAAACTGATATAGAGAATAACTGGTTACTGTCCTAAGATATCGGCTTTATCCTGTGAAGTTTAGAATGGCGAATGCCTCGAAACATTCGCTATTAGACCTGACAGGATAGAGCTGATATTTTAAGACCGTATGTAACCAGTTATTTTATTTAACTTGCAATCCTACCCTACATAATAATAATAATAATAATAATAATAATAATAATATATATATATATATATATATATATATATATATAGATATAGATATATATATATATATATATATATATATATATATATATATATATATTATTTATTTATTTATTTATTTATGAATGAAATGAACCGGATTTTTTTCGCAACTTTACCGTTTTCCAGAGTACTAGGTCCACACGCGTTGAATGTCTTGTCGTCTACAATATCTATACACCAAAACAAAAATAGTCCTAAAATAAAAACAATTTATTTATTTTTAAAATAATTGTTTTCAAAACGTTTTTTAAAAATTAAAACCATCGACTGAAAATAAAAGAATAAGTAACTTTGAATAATACAACATTTCTTTGCTGGTCATAACTAAAAGTAGTTCTATCCCCAAAAAGCTCTATTGGTCAGTGAAATATAAAAATGTATCTAGTAATCATATCTTGTCAATACATATGATGAATGCCGAAAAAACTAACAATGTACACACATACTAAACTCAAAATCATTTTTAAATTCATTTATATGAACAATTTCCAAAGAACATTTACCTCCAAAATTAAATACCTAGTACCTATTTTATTTAAGCAGCCACCATTATATCCCTTATTAACAAACCATAATTTGGAATATAATAGAATTATGGCTTCATTGCTTCATTTGTTTTTAACTAACGTTAACGGTTTGAAATGTTTGATTTAGTTTATCTTGCAACCACTGTCTGTATTAACTAAAGGAAGAAACAACTTGCCTACTAAGAATTTATCACTGGTCACATGTTCTCTTTGACTGGGCTCATTTGCTTTCATTAGATTTCCAATTAGAAATTTTTTACATATCAATACGTGTGGTTCCGGTTACTCAACCAACCTCTTTTTTTCTCCATTTTCGCCGACCCTCAACTTTTTTCCACCTACTGATCTTCAAAGCAGTTAGATAACACAACATTTGTTTGAAAGGTTACTAAATCGCTCTTTGCCAAGACCAGTTTGACAGATTTTAGGAATAATAATAAAAACTTTAAAAGTTATGGCCGACATAAGCTTAAGGGCAACTGTCCCCCAGTGCTAAGGCAAAACCTCAAATTCGAGGGGAGGGGGGGGGGAGGATTATACAGATATTCGGGCAAAATGTGCTAACCTAAGACCTTTTTAACATGGATTTCCATCATTCTACCCTCAAAATTAGTTGTAATCCATGTAAAAATGCGCAGCGATGCGTTTGCAACCCTATAAGGCTATATAGCTGTTTGGTAGTGATGCTAATATGACGTAATGCCATTATTCAGATTCGGACATTTTCGTTTAATTTGGGCAAAAATGAGAGCCCGTACAACTATGATAGACGACCTACCTACCTTATTTTTTTTTTACATGTAATCAAAACCACATACATGTATATTATTTTATTTGGCCGTATGGTAAAACAAGTTTTGAACATAACAAAGTTAACATTATCAGAATAAAATCATGAATTGTGTATGCTATAAACTGCAGAAATGTTGGACTGACCTAATATCAACAGTTAGGAATAGAGACGATTTTTCCATTCTCGTTATTGAGTTGTAGGAACCTCCAGTTTTAGTAACTTAAATAATTCCAGCCTTGTTCTGGAATTTACATTTACTATTATAGACAAATCTGGAGGACAAAATAGCGCATTCCAAATCGTATCTCTGCATTTGTAAGGCAATCAAAAGGAAGTTTTGACAATATCGTGACTGTCAATATGAACATATATTCTTATGAATCACTGGTTCGTCCATAAAATAGGTCAACTGTGTTCTTTTCTTCATATTACAAGATTGGCATCCTTTCACAATAAATTGGAATGCACCATTCATTATATAGTGCTAGTATTACCACGAAATAAGTCTACAGATACCAACGATCACGTCACTCATACCGATTTGCGGAGGGCTGTGTTGTAGATGGTATTTTGTGGTCTGTCCAGGTAACAAAGAAAACACAAACAATAATAGGACATCTTCATGTCAGTAGTTGCATTAGCTGTCTGGAATCTGTGGAAATCTCGTTGGGTCTATGTTTCAACGCCTGCCCATGACGTACCTAGCATGGGTTAGGACGAGGCAGTTTTCACCCCTACCAAAAATAAAGTCCTTTTTAATCAATCAAAAAGTACCTCTTTGATTAGAGAAGATCCAATACTACTGTATCCTGGTTCAATTTTTACAACATTCCCCACACCACCCTCAGCCTCCCGTTCAACCCCCCTGCTTAGTACCCTGGTTATTTTAGGTTTGGTACGTCCCTGCGGCCTAATATTCAAACATGATGTCTGTAACATCACCATTTATGTACACTGTTCATTTGCATCTGTTTTACATAATATTATAAACAAATTGTCTGCAGCATCTGTTTGTTTGCTTGCTTGCTTTTTTTCTCTCTCTAAATATATAGATATATCCTTTTCACAAACAACTGCAACTCCTTCATGTAGATCATGCACACATGTGTGTCCTTTGCAAGGTCTCACCTAAGGCTCATATAGACTGGATGCGGCGCTTGTGAGGTCCGGCGGAGAAAAAAAAATCGAAATATATTGTATATGGTGAATATGCCCAAAACGCAAGCCGCAGAGCATCAGATGTAACAGTCGGAAGGCACGCACACACCTCATCCAGTATATATAAACCTATCCTGTTCTGGACTTAGTCATTGGCGAAGTCAGAGGTTGGGCCCGGGATAGTCGTGCCTGAACCTAAATTGGATATAGGCACGTTTATAAAGTTCCCTATCCTATAATCCTTTATACAGACACCTTGCCGGCGACAATGTCTTCGAAGACAGTGTCGACGAGAGGTTTAAAGGCGTTGTTTTTCGAGTCGTAGTAGTAGAGCGGTTCGTGGACCTTGTGGGGGTCGAACGCCTCCTCCACCAGGTCCACTTTCTGCTGCTTGTACGTGCTCGTCAGGCTCATCTGGCGCTGCACGCGCAGGAAGCGCGGACGTGCGTAGCTAGGCAAGTGGTCGTGCACGCGATGGTTCATCATTTCGATTTGCTGGCTGTCCATCTGGTCGCCATCTTTGAGGTAGACGGCCGCCATCCCAGCTTTACCTTCACAACCTGCGAGAAAATTGAGTGATACCAGTTTAACAATCATAACTTTTCAGCTGGATTGTACGCTAGAATTAAAACTAACTTTAACTTTAACGTTTGATGTTCTATGTGATCCGAGCGACACAACAGTGATCAAAATGGCATCTCTGCACATGGCAGAGTCAAAAGGAGTCACCATCATATTGCCTATGATTATGCAGAAATTTAAACAACTTAAGGTTAAGCGCAAATTCCTCCCGATCCTCACCCGTCCCTGCCCCAGGGAAACACTATGACTATTTTGACAGAAGATGAACTGAATAGCACTGGTGTTGTTTCTAGTGAAATAAAACTGACCTGGCACCTTTACCCCGTACACGTTGACGTCGTGTACGAAATCAAGTTCAGACATGATGTTGGCCACCTCCGATGTCGACACGTTCTCACCCTTCCATCTGTAGAAATAACGACGTGTTGAATTACCATGTGTACCTTACGATAAGCACTATATTGTCGGCTAATGACTTTTGTAATAAAACACGTGTTACAGTAAAATAAAGACTGAGATGTAGATGTTGAAAGCAAACAATTTGAAAGAAGGAAAAGCTGTCAGAGTAGGAATAAATGCGATGGAATTCATGGAAGAGAAATGAAAGGGGGCAGCATGGCATAAACAATATTTACTTGTAGTTAAAGCGCGTTAATTATCCATCAGCTACATGTGTTGAGGATGTCAAAGAAAATTATACTGACACCAAATCTTCTACATTATCACGGCCTCGGTGGCGTTGTGGTTAGGCCATCGGTCAACAGGCTGATAGGTACTGGGTTCGGATCCCAGTCGAGGCATGGGATTTTTAAATCCAGATACCGACTTCAAACCCTGTGTGAGTGCTCCGCAAGGCTCAGTGGGTAGGTGTAAACCACTTGCACCGACCAGTGATCCATAACTGGTTCAACAAAGGCCATGGTTTGTGCTATCCTGCCTGTGGGAAGCGCAAATAAAAGATCCCTTGCTGCTAATCGGAAAGAGTAGCTCATGAAGTTGCGACAGCGGGTTTCCTCTCAAAATCCTTGTGATCCTTAACCATATATCTGACGCCATATAACCGTAAATAAAATGTGTTGAGAGCGTCGTTAAATAAAACATTTCTTTCTTTCTACATTATCAATATCAGCTTTCAATTTTTATAAGCACTTTACCAGTTGTGGCGATACTGGTTGGGATGCCACAATAATCAACGGGTCCACTGATGGGTTGGATCCTATGATTCACAGACAGGATAGCACATACATTTAATATGCACCAGTTGCAGGAACCCAAAAAACAACAACAACAAAACTCAATGAGTCCACCGATGGAGTTCGATCCGACGACCCAAGCAACTCAGGCGATCACTGACCCGCGTGTGGCATAGAAAGCCAAAGGTAATAAGTACATGTCTTTGTTGGAGGGACAAGGACTTTGATGTGGAGGTGGACAGCAAAATAAGATAGGAGAAGCTGCCAGACTGATGAGAAAAGAAATGGAATTGAAGGGGACAGGATGGGATAAGATGCTTTTTTAATTTGATTATTATTATATATTTGTTTTTGGGGGTGGGGGGTGTAGTTAAAACAACAACATCACTAGTACTAATGCAGGGCCGTAGGAACGGTATCTAGTGGAGGAGGAATAGTCCTCTTGTGGGGTGGGTTGTGGCAAGACATGTTTGGACCTTTATTTATTTGGAGTAGGACCGAAAAACATGCATTTGCGTTACAAAGTGGGGAGGGGCACAGACTTCTTCCTCGGCTACCCGGTTCCCGCGGGCCTGTAATGAACAGTGAACGAAAAGGTGTACGTGTACCTGTACGTGTCGCCGGTTCTATCCTGGAAGTACAGGAAGTACTCGCTGTCGACGTAGAAGAGGTCGCCGGAGTTGAGGTACACGTCTCCTTTCCTGAAGACGTCGTGCAGTATACTCTTCTCGGTCTCCTCCGGCCGCTTGTAGTAACCTTCGAACGGCGTCTTGTCGGTGATTGAGCAGATCAGCAAACCGACCTTTCCTACGATACACAGATTGAGAATAGGCAAACAACATTCGTGGCCGTTAGTTATAGATACCATTTATCTTTCAACGAGTTGTTTTAAATGTATCTAACGAGCGAAAGCGAGTTGAATACGTTTTTTTAAACGACGAGTTGTAAGATGAATGGTATGAAACGGACACGAATGGGATATTCTATTTCTTACATACTTTAAAAAAAACAAAAAACAACAGGTTTAAAATAAATTTAAACATCTTTGATGAAAGTTCATCACATCTTTTCCAACTAAAACCTATTTACGGCCTTAGCACTTGTAGTTAATTAACTTATGCGTCACAGACAAATCAGTTTCATGTTACGTTATATGTCACAGAGGAATCGATTCCGATTATCTCCCCTCCCCCTATTGGATGGTTAATTAATGTAGTACTGACCTGGGCCCCGTTCCACGAAACGATCTTAGTGCTAAGATCACCTTAATTGCATAAGGTAGCTATACAAGTATGTACTTAAGATAATCTTAGGGCTAAGATCGCTTCGTGGAATCAGGGCCTTGGTCATCACCTAGAAGCAGCCAGTCGTACCGCGTCTTTAAACTAGTATTACACGTATATGTGGGTTATTAGTATGTGTTATTAAAAATAACGAATGATGTTCTCACCAACGGGTGTGTAAGAAATGTGTATAACACAATGAAATCAGTCCAGTCATGCTTCTCAAGAAAAAAAAAAGAAAAAAAAAATTCGCTCTGAGCATGTATTTAACAATCTGAAATCAGTGAATGTTTTTTTTAACAGGCAATGGTGGAAGCATTTTTTTCAGGAGGGTGGAGTCTAGACTGGCGAGCAAAGTTTCGGGATGAGGGTCGAGTCTCCCGGAAAATATATTATAAAAAATGAAATTCGCTTTGAAATAATCGCGTTTCGTTTGTTGTATTGCATAGAAAGCCATGGCTTACGAAAAGATTACTATGGTAGAGAATGCGTGTAAAATATGGAACAGTAGTCTTGGTCTGTGGATATTCGTTTACTTACCAGGCCCAACTTTCGTACACCTGCCATCTGAATTTCTAACTGGCTGCTGTGTGGTGCAGTCGTACTGAACCAGTGTACTTAACGTCAGGCGACTCTGCAACACATAAAACACGTAATGTAAAAAGAAACCCACCCCAAAAACCCCTGACCAAATCCGAGAATCTCTGTACAGAGTCATAGGGATGTTTTGACACAGTTGTGGCTGTATAGAATGAATCACTGAAAACAGGGATGGTTTTAGATGTTCTCGAAGAGGTTAGCATATACTAGACCATTTCTTTTCAAAAACAACCAAAACAACAACCAAAACAACCCAACCAAAAATAAGAAGAAAAAAATAAATACAATTTAATTATTTTAAACAAAACTCCCCAAGAATTAATAAGTACTTAAATTTAGAACCAGAGTGACCCTGGGCCTTTCATCTGGCCATTCCTCCTTCGACAGACCCTGAAAATTACGGACGTAGCAACAACGGCGACAGCGACAGTCTTCCTACAACAGACCCTGGAAATTACGGACTTACCAACAACGGCGACAGTCTTCCTACAACAGACCCCGGAAATTACGGACTTACCAACAATGGCGACAGTCTTCCTACGACTCCGACTTTATTGAAAATGTTGCAGAATGACGCGTTTCCTTCTGTGGAAGCGTAAAACTCGTAGATTTTCGGAATCTTGAATCGATGCTGAAACTGGTCCCATATGTCAGCGCGCAGCCCGTTACCCACAGCAACGCGCACGTCATGGTTCCCGTCAAGATCGGCCTGCAAATACGAAATCATTCACACTGAATCAGGAAAACGTTCAACACTGAAACACGAAATAGTTCACACTGAAAAACAAAATAGTTCACACACTGAAACACGAAATAGTTCACACTGAAACACAAAATAGTTCACACTGAAACCGAAACAGTCAACACTGAAACACAAAATAGTTCACACTGAAACCGAAACAGTCAACACTGAAACACGAAATAGTTCACACTGAAACAAGAAACAGTTTACACTGAAACACGAAATAGTTCACACTGAAACACGAAATAGTTTACACTAAAACACGAAATAGTTAACAGTGAAATACGAAACTGTTCACATTGAAACACGAAACTGTGCACAGTGAAATACGAAACTGTTCACACTGAAACACGAAACTGTGCACACTGAAACACGAAACAGTTCACACTGAAACACGAAATAGTTTACACTAAAACACGAAATAGTTAACAGTGAAATACGAAACTGTTCACACTGAAACACAAAACTGTTCACACTGAAACACGAAACTGTGCACAATGAAACACGAAACTGCACACTGAAACACGAAACTGTGCACACTGAAAACTTATGAAATACATGTAGTTCACACTGAAATAGTTGAACACTAGAACATCAAAATTTATGCTTTGCAGTGAAATAGTTGATACTGTAACACGAAACCGTTTACTTTGAATTATAAAATACACGTAGTTCAAACTGAAACACGAAATAGTTCACATTGAAACACGGAATATTTCACAGTTGGCATACGAAATAGTTTAAAATGAAATAGTTCTCACTGTAACAGGAGATAATGTTCACCGTTTGAAACAGTTTACACTAAATATTTTAAAACTATATTCCTTTAAGATGTTGTTGTTTTTAAATAAAGAAAACCGAGTGTACGTTTGTTTTTTCATATCCAACAAGTTACAATGAAAAGTTAAAGTTTCTTTTGTTTAACACCACTAGAGCACATTGATTTATTTATCATCGGCTATTGGATGTCAAACATTTTTCTATTAGTAGCAATGGATCTTTTTAAGGCACCATCCCACAGGCAGGATAGCACATACCACGGCCTTTGGTATATCAGTCGTGGTGCACTGGCTGGAACGATCCGAAACCGACCGCCCCCCCCCCCCCCCCCTCCCACCCCCCACCCCATATAAAAGCCTTTCTACGCCAGTGGGAGTTACAGAGGAGACCGTCCACCTACAAATGACAGGTCCCTTTTCCCTAATACATTTTTCTTAAAGCACTCACATTTTCAACTTGGTGTTTAAAAACGTATGTTGTTTCTTTGTTTGCTTGTTGTTTTGTTTTTGTTTCGTTCTTGCGGTCTTGTTTTGTTTTGTTTTGTTTTGATTTGTTTTTAGCGGATTTTTTTTAATATATAGATATGTTTTAGTTGAAACAGCCTTCCACTGACATGGCGAATCTCAACGTTTCAACTGGTCCATTTTTAGATTTATCAGTCGCCCCCCCCCCCCCCCCCCCCCCCCGCGTGTTCTTTCCCACTCTCTACACAAAACCCCACGAAATAATAAACCAAATACGGATTCTCCAAACAAAACAATTTCTGCATACTCATATAACCCAGGGGCGTGCGCAGGATATTTTGCAGGGGGGGGGGGGGGGGGTCGAGGTGCTGGCTAGCCGAGCTGCTTTCTGACCACATTCACAGGAATGTAAAAAATCGGGATATGAAAAAAAAAAGTCGCCTTGAGCGGGGGCGGGCCCCCCCCCCCCCCCCTGCGCACGCGCCTGTAACCGTCATTTTAATGTGTTTTCACGGCAAATGAACAGCCGATTTACGTAGAAAACAGCGATGCCAATAAAGATAATGGACTGATTCAAATGTGTTTGTTATGCTTGACATGAAATATATGTTAATATATATTCGCCACAACTATAATACATGGCTTGGGATAAACCGCCAGCATATGTTTACATCCCATATTTTCAGAGAACATTTTAGTCATGATCAAATGTTTTTCTCGTTCCAACCAGTGCACCACAAGTGGACAAAGGCTGTAGTATGTGCTTTCCTGTCTGTGGGAAAGTGCATATAAAAGATCCCTTGTTGTATTTGGAAAAAAGTAGCTAATTTTTTCTGATGACTACGTGTCAAAATTACCAAATGTTTGACATCCAGTAGCTGATGATTAATTAATCAGTGTGCTCTAGTTGTGTCGTTAAACAAAAAAATCGAATGCATAAGCGTACGAGTGTGGGAGGGGTGCGGGGGGGGGGGGGGGAGTGCAGTGGTGGAGCCAATCCTCAAATTCGGGCAAAAACGATAGTTATTCAAGCAAAATGAGCTGACATGAAATCTTTTTTCACCATGTATTTTCATCATTCTACTCACAAAAATATTAGTTTCGGGCCAACAACAGCCTGCCCCCCCCCCCCACCCTCCCCCACCTACAAGATTAGGAGCTCGTACGCCTATGATCAAAAGGGACGCATATTATTTATAATATAGGTTAGTCAGCTTTTTATTTTTTATTACCAATCCCAGTTTACCTATAGTTTCGTCGTTGAGATGGTTTAGTGGAGTAGGCTGGTGTGTGGTTGAGGTATGGACTTTTTACCATGTCACGTTTACCTATAATTTCGTCGTTGAGATGGTTTAGTGAGGTGGGCTGGTGTGTGGTTGAGGTATGGACTTTTTACCATGTCACGTTTTCCTATAATTTCGTCGTTGAAATGGTTTAGTGAGATGGGCTGGCGTGTGGTAGGGGTATGGAATTTTTACCATGTCACGTTTTCCTATAATTTCGTGTTGAGATTGTTTAGTGGGATGGGCTGGTATGTGGTTGAGGTGTGGAATTTTTACCATGTCACGTTTTCCTATAATTTCGTCGTTGAGATGGTTTAGTGTGGTGGGCTGGTGTGTGGTTGAGGTATGGACTTTTTACCATGTCACGTTTACCTATAATTTCGTCGCTGAGATGGTTTAGTGTGGTGGGCTGGTGTGTGGTTGGGGTATGGAATTTTTACCATGTCACGTTTACCTATAATTTCGTGTTGAGATTGTTTAGTGGGATGGGCTAGTGTGTGGTAAGGGTATGGACTTTTTACCATGTCACGTTTACCTATAATTTCGTGTTGAGATTGTTTAGTGGGATGGGCTAGTGTGTGGTAAGGGTATGGAATTTTTACCATGTCACGTTTACTTATAATTTCGTCTTTGAGATGGTTTAGTGAGGTGGGCTGGTGTGTGGTTGGGGTATGGAATGTTTACCTTTTCAGAGTTGACAAGGTAGCGACACATCTCTCCGATATATTGGATAACGGTCACGTGGTGTTTGCGAACATCAGACCAAAATTTTGATACTGAGAACTTTCGACCTAGGACACAGGTTGCCCCTAAAAGTAATAAATATAGACAAATAACATGTAATATTAAAGAGTAGGCCTACATACAAAATATAACAAAACCAAATTTTTTTAAAAAACAAACAAAAAAACACCCCAAAAAACCCTGTTCACGTAAACGATTGTTAAATTTTAATTATATAAAACGATTTCGTAATATCAGTGATTGTCCGTTCCAAAAAATCTATAAAAACTTAAGACATAACAAATAGCTTGCTGCTAAACTATTAAAGGCATACTGTCACAGATTACTGACCTATTTAATGGTCTAACAAATTATTACCTGAGCAAAAATAATTTGATTTGTCCCTAAATGTACTTTATTCAACCATCTTCATAACCACCATACTCCATTTATTAATGACATTTTGTAAAAATAATTGAATTATGGCAATGGTCCATAATTTAAAAACTAAAATTGCCCAGAGGGATGACATGGATTTCACTCCATCATGGTTCAGTTAAGGTGATGCGATAGCTACATTTGGTTTCCAACGATTAATGTAATTTTTATTTATTATCCATTTTTAGAGAAATAAGGTTCTTAAATCCGTGACAGTATGCCTTTAAACATTTAGAAATGACGAGCAGTATGAACTACCTACCTTTAGATACGGCGGCCAGCACGAGCTACCTATCTTTAGACACGGCGGCCAGCACGAGTTACCTACCTTTAGACACGGAGGCCAGTACGGGTTACCTACCTTTAGACATGGCGGCCAGCACGAGTTACCTACCTTTAGACACGGCGGCCAGCACGAGCTACCTACATTTAGACACGGCGGCCAGCACGAACTACCTACCTTTAGACACGACGGCCAGCACGGGTTACCTACCTTTAGACAATGCGGCCAGCACGAGTTATCTACCTTTAGACACGGTGGCCAGCACGAGTTACCTACCTTTAGACACGGCGGTCAGCACGAACTACCGGCCTTTAGACACAACGGCCAGCACGAGTTACTTACCTTTAGACACGGCGGCCAGCACGAGTTACCTACCTTTAGACACGGCGGCCAGCACGAGTTACCTACCTTTAGACACGGTGGCCAGCACGAGTTACCTACCTTTAGACACGGCGGCCAGCACGAGTTACCTACTTTTAGACACGACGGCCAGTACGAGTTACCTACCTTTAGACAAGGCGGCCAGCACGCCCAAGTTGAGTCCGGCGGCGTGGTACAGGGGAAGTGTTTCATACAGGACGTCGTTGACGCCGAAGTCGAACGAGTCGAACGCAATAATGGCCATCAGAACGCGACGGTGAGTGATCACAGCTGGCTTAGGCAAACCTGGACAAAGAGATTACAATCTTAAAGTGACAGACACTAATATTTAGACACTAATGGGTATTGTTCACTATTAGAGCCGTTTCTGATAACTAAAACCATACGTTACTTATATTGTATTGTTTAGATTATCCATTTCCGTACACCCGAAGTGTTTTTGATCATTCTGGTGTTTTTAATATCACAAAATAAATTTTTTCATATTTTTAAAAACGCACGTGAGTCTGAGAAGTAACAGTTATGGAGTCGAAGTTTAATTTATTTTCAAGCGTATTTCACCGTGTTAACGTCTCAGACTCTTGTTTCACTCTGTTGTAACTTAATCCAAATGTGTTGCTTAGTGTCTATGTTTACGGGCTGAAACTAGGATCTGCAACTTTAATCTGTTTACGAGGAAGACTTTATTTGTCTATGTAGCCCAGTGGAAAAGCGCTCGCTCGATGCGCGGTCGGTCTGGGATCGATCCCCGTCGGTGGGCCCATTGGGCTATTTCTCGTTCCAGCCAGTGCACCACGACTAGTATATCAAAGGCCGTGGTATGTACTACCCTGTCTGTGGGATAGTGCATATAAAAGGTCCCTTGCTGTTAATCGAAAAGAGTAGCCCATGAAGTGGCGACAGCGGGTTTCCTCTCTCAATATCTGTATGGTCCTTAACCATATGTCTGACGCCATAAATAACCGTAAATAAAATGTGTTGAGTGCGTCATTAAATAAAACATATCCTTCCTTATTTGTCTACAATAAGAAGAGCAAAACAAAACAATGTATAATAAAAAACCAAGATTTATTGATCATAAGAAGAGCATGATAGAACTCTTAATTTATAAATAGTATTAAGAGAAAGACAGAAAAAGCTTGATAAAACATTTTATAGTTTTATAATAGGAAAAGCCAAATAGAATATTTTATTTACTAGCATTGAGAAAAATCACTATTTAACATTTTATTTATTTACAATAGGAATAAAAGAGACCATTTTATCTATTAAAAATTAAAAGATTAGCAACACTTTTATTATTTACAGTAAGAAGAACAAGATAGGACTATTTTTTAATGTAAGAAGACCAAAAATATTGATTTACTGTAACAATAACGGAACAGTTCATAGACTTTAATTACAATGGAAACAGAAAAACTGAACTTTATTTATTTACAATAAAAATTTAAAAGAGTAAGCTAGAAAAATATATTTATTTACAACTAAACAAGACAGAGAAACGAATAAACAGAACTTTTATATTCAGTTTTGAAGAAGAAAAAAAACGAAGAATAAAATGCATAATCTACATAATAATTGAAAAACTGACACGATATCCACAATATGTTAAGATGACGCCATATATATGCTTTATTCGATATTCAAATGAGCTAAAATGGTTACACAGCTGTGAATATTAAATATTATATCTAAAATACAACGATACTACATATTATATCGTAGGTAATATATATATACATTTATTCAAACATCAGACAATATAACGTGCACACAGTATGGCACATGTACATATTAAATAAATATGCAAATGAGCTTGTCCTACCAGTTGTCCCGGATGTGAAGATGAAGGACGAGACGTCTGACAGTCTGACGCTGTCTCTGACGCGGGGGTCAACCGGATCACAGCAGTCCACGTCGTCTGAAGTCATTAAGGCGTCGTAGTCGTGAACGTCGATGTGATCGTCTGTGACGTCATTCCGTATCTCGTTCAACGCTTCTTCGAGCTCGGCACCTACAGTGGTAACGACAGTCAACGGGCTGCAGGGTTATACCTAGTTTAAATAATGGGGGTGGGGTGGGGTGTGTGGGGTAAACAAAAAGTTGGGGTCACTTAGTAATATATAGGATGTTCTTTAGTCAGTTATTGCGGCTTGCTTTTAAAACAAACACGGCCACGTAGATCTAGGTTTTAGATTCACATGCAAAGATAGATGAATAATAGCTTATCTAAACTCACTCCACCCACCACCCACCCCCACATTCCTCCCAAAAAGGGAGAGAAAAAAGATGAAAATTTTAAATAGTAATTCACAAACAAATATTGTTTACATTGCTCATACCTCTCCCAGAGCACACACATATTGTTTACATTGCTCATACCTCGTCCAGACCACACAACTATTGTTTACATTACTCATACCTCATCCAGATCACACAACTATTGTTTACATTACTAATACCTCGTCCAGATCACACAAACGTTGTTTACATTACTAACACCTCGTCCAGATCACACAAACGTTGTTTACATTACTAATACCTCGTCCAGATCACACAGATATTGCTTACATTACTCACATCTTGTCCAGATCACACATATATTCTTTACATTACTCACACCTCGTCCAGATCACACATATATTGTTTACATTACTGACACCTCGTCCAGATCACACACACCATAGTGTTTACATTACTAACACCTCGTCCAGATCACACAGATATTGTTTATATTACTCACACCTCGTCCAGATCACACAAACAACACACATTGTTTATATTACTCACACCTCGTCCAAATTACACATATATTGTTTACATTACTCACACCTCGTTCAGATCACACGTATATTGTTTTTGTTGTTGGGTTTGTTTTTTGTTTTTTTATATTGCTCCAGAAATGTCAGGTTTGGGGCCCTGAAATCATTAGAGGCTGAGTGTTATACATACATATATAACACCTTTATAACATTACATATATATATATATATATATATATATATGTACATGTTATCAAAAAAAGTTGGGGATATTCCATTTCGAGTTTATAATTCTGGAGAATGCGATTGCATAAGCTGAAAAGAAGTATGAACCATGTTAGACTATTCAATACCTGTCATAAAAAACGCAAAAACACAAGCACGTGCAGACGTTTTGCACGTGGTCCATATAAACGTGTAATAGGGGTTCACTGCGAGATATATATTAAAGTGAACAGGTAATTCCTAGCCATTTCATCGATACTCTTTTGGACTCAAACTTTAGATTGTATTGTTTCGTATTGAAATTACACATTTCTAACATGCGTCGACTGTCACATGCCGAGCATTTTCAGATTGGCACGAGACAGGCCGCTGTGGCACGAACGTTGAACGAGTCACAATCGGTGATAAGCAGATTATGGGCACGATACCGTCAGACACATAATGTGGACGACAGACGTCGCTCAGGTTGATCAAGGGCGACAACAGTTCAACAGGATCGTTTCATCAGCCTAAAGAAACTGTGAGACGAGCTTCACACAGCTAAAGGTGTGAGAGTGGGTGGTCAGACGACTAGAAATCGGCTACACAGGTGGCATTTGCATGCACGGCGCCCTCGTGTCATTCCACGTTTGACCGACCGTCACATTACTGAAAGACGTCGTTGGTGTCAGGAGCACCAGCGCTGGGACAATCGGCGATGGAGTAATGTCATGTTTCCTGATGAATCCAAATTCACATTGGACTTCCATGACAGACGCAACAGAGTGTGGCGTTGACGTAATGAACGATTCCGTGATGTAAACGTTAAACAGCATAACCGTTTTGGAGGTGTGTACGTTATGGTTTGAGGTGGCATCACAGTTACGGGACGAACAGCTTTGCACATTGTCAGTGGACGTCTTACTGGTCTGTACTACCGTGACAACATCTTGGCAGCACACGTTGTGCCATTTGTACGTCACCATGGCCGTCGTTTTCGCTTTCAAGATGACAACGCCAGGGCACACAGAGCCAGAATTGTTACCAACTACCCCCAAGCACAAAACATCACCACTTTACCATGGCCAGTACTCAGTCCTGACCTTTCCCCTATTGAGCATGTGTGAGACATGCTTGGTAGACGCTTACGTCAACGTCAACAGCCGCCGACCACTCGCCATGAACTTGGCGTTGCTCTGCAGGATGAATGGAATAACCTGAACCAAGCCGACCTTGGATTATTGATAAGGAGTATGCCACGTCGAATTCGTGCCTGGCTCGCAAACAGGGGGATTTACACAATCATCGGATAAAACTTTCCTATTGATGACTCATTCTTATGGGATATCCCCTACTTTTTTTTAAATAGTATATATAAATATGCATGTATTAAAAAAATTAATAATAATAAAAAATAATACTAATAAGAAAAAATAAGAACCAACATACATATACTGCTATATCTACATTACTACATTACAGTTTTCATATTGGCAGATTACACACGTATATTGTTTACAAACGTCATCCAGATCACACATATATTGTTTACAATGCTCATACCTCGTCCAGATCACACAAATATTGTGTACATTACTTATACCTCGCCCAGATCACACAAATACTGTTTACAAACTCAATTTTTGTCGTGATCACACATATATTGCTTACATTGCTTATACCTCGTCCAGATTACATATATGTTGTTTACATTGTTCATACCTCACCAAGATGACACAAATATTGTTTACATTACTTATACCTCGCCCAGATCACACAAATACTGTTTGCAATACTCAATGTTCGTTCAGATCACACAGATATCTCACCAAGATCACATAAAATAGTGTTTACATTGCTCATATCTCTCCCAGATCACACATATTGTTTACATTGCTCACAACTCTCCCATATCATACATATATTGTTTTCATTCCTCACACCTCGTCCAGATCACACATATATTGTTTACATTACTCACACCTCGCCTAGAGCAAACATATATTGTTTACATTGCTCATATCTCGTCCAGATCATATACATATTGTTTACATTGCTTATTCCTCGTCCAGATCACATAGATATTGTTTACATTGCTCATATCTTTTGCAGATCACACAAATATTGTTTACATTACTTATACCTAGTCCAGATCACACAAATATTGTTTACAATACTCAAACTTAGTTCAGATCACACAAATGTTGTTTACATTGCTCATACCTGGTCCAGATCACATACATATTGCTTTCATTGCTTGTATTGTTTACAATGCTTAAATACCTCGTCCAGATCACACACACATTGTTTACATTTCTTATACCCCGCCCAGATTACACAAATATTGTTTACAATACTTATACCTCGTCCAGACCACACAGATATTGTTACAATACTCAAACTTGGTTCAGATCACACAAATGTTGTTTACATTTCTCACACCTCTTCCAGATCACACATATATTGTTTACAATGCTCATACCTCGTCCAGATCATATACATATTGTTTCCATTGCTTGTATTGTTTACAATGCTCATACCTCGTCCCACGATCAACACTTTGGGCTTGCAGCTCTGAATACAGTGGAGGAGTGACTTCAGCCTCAGGTGGTAGTTAATCAGTGACACTGACACGCCGATTTTCTGGAGACCTGTACAGAACAAGAAACACTTCAAAGAATGGGTAAACGTTTGAACATTTCTCTAGCCCTGTCCAGATTCATTTACTGACACACGGTAAACCGGTTTCTTGATTCGTAGACGTCGGAAAATGACAGCAACTGAGGGCAACGTTGTTGTAGTTGTTCGTGCCAGTGAGGTTTAAACCTGACACTGATAGTTATTACATATTCTATATCTACTGAGACGGCATGAATGAACGAATATGCCTATATAGTCAAGGCACTAGATAGAGATTCATGGAATCAACCATAATTTCAAATGCCCACTCGACTCTGCATTGTGCAGAGATACGGCCCTGATCATGTATTACGCTTTTCGTGTTCAGATAACTTATTTCAGCTCCATAGTTAATTGGCATACATTTTCATACATATTTACGTGGCTGTTGTGGTTGGGGTTTTTTTTTGTGGGGGTGTCTTTTCTCCTAGATAATATATTAAGTATTGATGTAACGACAGTGTTAATACTTGATGATAATGTTTTGCAATATCCTCTGTATAAACACATTACCTTCAGTGTTTTGTATCGAAGAAATTGGTCACAATTACTTGTGAAGTGTAAGTCATATGGTCAAAATTAGGTGGTGTTTAATTAATGTCCAGGTGTATAGAATGATATCTGAAGAGGAAACGCATCAGATGCGCTTTCGTAACATCTGGAGAGCAAAATAAGAATGATTTGTATGATAAATTTCCATTTGTTTTAAAGATTAGTTTTGTTCACATACAGTGGTCCTCGTATGGGTGACAGAACACACACACACACGCGCGCGCGTGCGCGCGCGCGCACACACATACACCCGACGTATACACACATACACACTACACACACACACACACTACACACACATACACATACACACACACACACACACACACACACACACTACACGCACGCACACACACACACGCACACTAAATACACACACAGCCAGCCCTTGGTTCCTACAAGTCTGGAACAGGGAGTTTGAATCGGAGAGGACACTACCATTGTTCTGTTGGGGAAATGAGCGTGGAAACCAAGAAGTTATTTGAATCCGCCAAACCCAGATATGTACAATGAAGGGATTATTTACATACGAGGGAAATAATAATAAAATCATAATATACTCAGGGAAAGAAATAAGAGAAAATTTGGTCCTGGAGTCCAAATTTAATTATCTAGTGCAACCCCTGCAATTGCCGACAACAATCGGCAATGCCGTGGAGATTGCTAAGGAGTTTTTCTCCACGGCACTTTTTTTGCTATGCACTAAATTCGATTGTTTCTTCCATGACATGTTTTTTTTACCGTAGCAATTTTCTCAGTTGCAAAGGGTGCTAGCAGCATCGTAATGTCTGTATAAAATATAAGATGTATTGAATATCAGTATAACACGACTATGACTGCTGATGAGAACTTTGGTGCAGTCACTGTTTGTCGCTAAGTTAAAAGTTTTATACCACCTGGTTTTTCACTCTACACAAAACTCCTGGTTGAACTATATAACAATAGACTTCAAAAACATTCAGTAAGATGCAATGATAATATTTACCTTTTCTACATACTTATTGCAGTGTGTGTATGATGTGGACACTTATTTATAATTATAGCTCAGTTGGATTCATGCTCCGAATACGAGGTAGGTGATTCGAGATCTCTTAATGGAGGCTGATTCAACTGCCACACAGGTCAGGCCCGTAGCCAATGGGGGGTCGGGGGGGGGGGGGACTGGTCGACACCCCCCTTTCCCCTACCGCTGACTCCACCCCCCCCCCAATATGCCCCCGGACCCCTTAAGCAACTCGGGAGCTTCGCGCCCTCGTCTGAGGCACTTTGTGCCTCACCACAAGCCTAAACGACCCCCCACCTGTCTCAAAATCCTGGCTACAGGCCTGCAGGTGCTCCTATATATTATGAATACTAGGATTCAATTATGGAATGGTTATAAGCACATTTAACTACAGTGATTGCGTGTCCAACATTATTGCCAAACAAGGAATAAACTATGTCAATTGAATCAGTCAGTCAGTCAGTCAGTCGGTCGGTCATTCTGTCAATTAGTCACGTCAATCAGTCAAGTCAGTCAGTCAAGTCGGTCAGTCAGATAATGTCAGTGAGCCAGTTAATCAATCTCAGTCAGTCAGTCATTCAGTCAGTCAGTCAATGTCAGTCAGTAAGTCGGTCATTGAATGTCAGCCAGTAAGTCAGTCAAGTCAAGTCAGGCAGTCAGTGAATGTCAGCCAGTAAGTCAGTCAAGTTAAGTCAGGCAGTCAGTGAATGTGAGTCAGTAAGTCAGTCAAGTCAAGTCAGGCAGTCAGTGAATGTCAGTCAGTAAGTCAGTCAAGTCAAGTCAGGCAGTCAGTGAATGTCAGTCAGTAAGTCAGTCAAGTCAAGTCAGGCAGTCAGTGAATGTCAGCCAGTAAGTCAGTCAAGTTAAGTCAGGCAGCCAGTGAATGTCAGTCAGTAAGTCAGTCAAGTCAAGTCAGGCAGTCAGTGAATGTCAGCCAGTAAGTCAGTCAAGTCAAGTCAGGCAGTCAGTGAATGTCAGTCAGTAAAACAGCTAATGTTATCAAGTCAGCCAATACCAGCCAGCCAGGTCAGTCAAGTCAAGTCAACCAGTCAGTCAATTGTCAGATTCAGATCTTTGCCTATGCGTCGTGCGTGTGTGGATGTTATTATTTACCAACCTAAAAACGTCCAGAGGAATTCCGGTTCGTTGTACATCATGAGCGCGACGACGTCGTTGGGCCCTAACCCGAGCCGTAGTCCCTGCCTGGCCACCTGGTTGGCGTGTCTGTCGACGGCCTCGTACGTGAAGGGCTCGTCCTCGAATATCACCAACGTCTTGGCCGGTCGCTCGCGCACCTGCTGCTCGAAACTGTCGACGATCAGTTCGCGACGTCGTATCTTCATTTTGAGACGTCGCAGGACCTTGAAGCTCGTCCAGAGGTAGGCGATGTCGTAGTGAATCCAAGGACTCCAGAGCTGCACCGCCACGTACAGCGTGATCGCCAGCCCGGCGGCTACCCCAAGACACTCGTACAACATCGCTATCTGTACAGAGAACAGAGGGGGGGGGAATAATAATAAAAGATAAGAAAGACTGAGAGACAGAAAGGCAGACAGAAAGACAGACAGGTTGACAGATACAGCGAGCGAGAGAGAGAGAGAGAGAGAGAGAGAGAGAGAGAGAGAGAGAGAGAGAGAGAGAGAGAGAGAGAGAGAGAGAGACACACACACAGAAAGACAGACAGGTTGACAGATACAGCGAGAGAGAGAGACAGACAGAGACAGAGACATACACAGGCATACAGACAGAGTCATACAGTAGCGATGGTTTATATATATTTATACATGTATTTAGATATATGTGTGTGCCCACTGTGCCCATTGTGTTGCGATGCACAGGCCAAGAAGTCACAACACATCCCTGACACTGCTATGTTTGTGATCTGGGACAATAATAATAATAAAAATAAAAAAATAAATTTTTTTTTTTTTATAATATAACACATACATATATGCATACATACATACAACCTCGACATACAATATATTGATATTCATACCAAAAAAAAAGAAGAAAAAAAAAAAGAAAAAAAGAAAGAAGAAGTCACAACACACAAGTAGAGATAACTATAAGATTAAAGTTTATTTTCTTTAAAGTTGCAGACCCCAAAAGTAGTAGCATAGGCCTCCCTACTACTCCTAAACTTTCAACCCGTGAAAATTAACACTAAGTTTAGTTAATCTACAAACCTGTAACACATCTAGATAAAGTTACAACAGAGTGAAACAAGAGTCTGTGACGTTGAAACAGGGAAATATCCTTAAATATAGAGTTCGTCTCCATAACCGTTACTTCTCAGAGGTACGTGCGTTTTTAAAAATCAGAAGAATGCATTTCGTTGTATTAAAAACACCAGGATGACCTGAAACACTTCGGATGTACGAAAATGGTACTCTAAATAATAAAATCGAAATAACGTCTGATTTTTAAAATAATCCCCCCCCCCCCCCCCCCCCCCCCCCCCCCCACGATCTAATAGTGAAAAATACACCATAGTGTTTAAAAACTGGGGTCTGTCACTTTAACGACGTCACTACAGCACATTGGTTAAAGAAACAGACCCTAGTTTTTAAACACTATGACGTATTTTTGACTATTAAAGCTGTTTTTTATTATTTAAATTAGAAGTATTTTATTTTTATTATCCAGGTTTTTGTAATATCCCAAAATGCATTTTTCATAATTCTAAAAACGCATGTAACATTGTTCGTCTGAGAAGTAATGCTTATCGGGACAAGCTATATATATTTTAGATGGTATTTCCACGTTTAAACATCACAGACTTTAGCTTCTCTATGTTATAACCATATCCAAATGTGTTGCAGGTCTGTAGATTAACCAAAACTTAGAGTCCATTTTTTACGAGTTGAAACTAGGGTCTGCGCCTTTAACTGAAATTAGTGTCCATTTTCACGGCTGAAACTAGGGTATGCGCCTTTAATTAATCATCGGTTTTAGATATCCAACATTTGGTGATTCTGATCTGTACTCTTCAGAGGAAACCTGTTACATTTTTCAGTTAGCAGCAAGGGATCTGATACACTAATTTTATGTAAATACGATAGTAAGCAAAAACGAGTGATGCGTGGTCGAAAATATATACATCTGCCGTCAGGCTGAAAACGCATGTTTTAATATAAATGGTATACCCATGGACGGGACATGACATTCTATTTACTACAACGCGTTACACTGGTTAATAATAATGTTATGAACAAAACGTTAAACGTTTCTTGCGAAACACGAAACACCAACAGTTACACCCGCACTAGAGTATAAACACAGTCACCCCCACTCTGCAATAGAGTATAAACCATCACACAATCACCCCTCCCACCCTGCAATAGAGTATAAACCATCACACAATCACCACCACCCCCCATGCACTAGTGTAATCCATCACACAATCACCACCACCCCGCACTAGAGTATAAACCATCACACAATCACCCCCCCCCCCCCAATCCCTGCACTAGAGTATAAACCATCACACAATCACCCCACCCTGCATTAGAATATAAAACATCACACAATCACCCCACCATGCACTAGAGTATAAACCATCACACAATCACACCGCACCCTGCACTAGAGTATAAACCATCACACAATCACCCCCCCCCCCACCCTGCACTAGAGTATAAACCATCACACAATCACCCCCCACCCTGCACTAGAGTATAAACCATCACACAATCACCCCCCCCCCACCCTGCACTATAATATAAACCATCACACAATCACCCCCACCCTGCATTAGAGTATAAACCATCACACAGTCACCCCCCACCCTGCACTAGAGTATAAACCATCACACAATCACCCCCCCCTGAACTAGAGTATAAACCATCACACAATCACACCACACCCTGAACTAGAGTATAAACCATCACACAATCACCCCCCACCCTGCACTAGAGTATAAACCATCACACAATCACCCCACGATGCACTAGAGTATAAACCCTCACACAATCACACCCCACCCTGAACTAGAGTATAAACCATCACACAATCACCCCCCACCCTGCACTAGAGTATAAACCATCACACAATCACCCCACCCTGCATTAGAGTATAAACCATCACACAATCACCCCACCCTGCACTAGAGAATAAACCATCACACAATCACCCCCCACCCTGCACTAGAGTATAAACCATCACACAATCACCCCACCCTGCATTAGAGTATAAACCATCACACAATCACCCCACCCTGCACTAGAGTATAAACCATCACACAATCACACCCACCCTGCACTAGAGTATAAACCATCACACAATCACCCCCCGCCCTGCACTAGAGTATAAACCATCACACAGTCACCCTCCACCCTGCACTAGAGTATAAACCATCACACAATCACCCCCTCACCCTGCACTAGAGTATAAACCATCACTCAATCACACACACACACACACACACACACACACACACACACACACACACACACACCACCCTGCACTAGAGTATAAACCATCACACAGTCACACACACACACACACACCCACCCTGCACTAGAGTATAAACCATGACACAATCACACACTCACACACACACACACACACACACACACACACACACTCACACACACACACACACTACCCTGCACTAGAGTATAAACCATCACACAATCACTCCCCACCCTGCACTAGAGTATACATCGTCACACAATCACCCCTCAACTGCACTAGAGTATAAACCATCACACAATCACACACACACCCCCCCCCACCCTGCACTAGAGTATAAACCATCACACAATCACCCCCTCACCCTGCACTAGAGTATAAACCATCACTCAATCACCCCCACCCTGCACTAGAGTATAAACCATCACACAATCACACACACACACACCCTGCACTAGAGTATAAACCATCACACAATCACACACACACACCCCACACACACACACACCCTGCACTAGAGTATAAACCATCACTCAATCACCCACCCACCCCCTGCACTAGAGTATAAACCATCACACAATCACCCCCACCCTGCATTAGAGTATAAACCATCACACAATCACACACCTCCCACCCCCCTGCACTAGAGTATAGACCATCACAGGAACATTTCCTCCACGGTAGCCTAGTAGTGTACACCAAGTATCACATCATTTTTATTTCTCTTCATCACAATAATGTAAACTAAGTATTACACAAACATTTTCCCTCCAGCACCAGATTATGCATAACAAATAACAGTGTAGACCGAGTATTACAAACAGTCCTACTCTAGCACAAGTGTGTAAACAAAGTATGCTATCACACAATCGTTTCAAATCTAGTACAAGAGTACAGACAAAATAGCACCCACGGTTTTTCCTCCTCCTGCACTAATCATATATAACAAATATCACACAAAGCTCCCGCTTGATCTAGAGTGCAGACCAAGTAATAGTATCAAAGAAACATTTCCCGGTCTCCCCAATTAGAGTGTAGACCAATATCACACAAAAATGTCCCTTCAGAATTAGTGTAGATCAATCACACACGCACATCTCCCTCTAGAACTACAGTGTAGACTAAATATCACACAAACATTTTACTCCTGAACTAGAGTGTAGATCAAATATGTCACACAAATGTCCCTCCAAAACTAGAATGTAGACCAAATAGGCTATCACACAAACATTGTATTCCTGAATTACAGTGTAGACCAAATATCACACAAACATTTTATTCCTGAACTAGAGTGTAGACCAAATATCTCACAAACATTTTACTTCAGAACTAGAGCGTAGATCAAATATCACACAAAAATGTCCCTTCAGCACTAGAATGTAGACCAAGTATCTCACAAACTATCTAACAGCCACTCATTATATTAGACAAATGTGTTTGCTATACAAACAAATAACATTCATATATTGGTGAATCGTAATGAAGTAATATTGGCCTAACCCAAGTATCCATTTCCGTGTTTTAGATTGACCCTTGACCTTGTGAGAGGAATGGCCGGTACCCGTGTAGTACAGCGTGTACTAGGACCCACCAATGGGGGGAGGGGGCGGGGCTTGAAACAATGTTTTTAACTGTTATGTAGGCCTAGCGCAATGTAACGCTGCATATAGCACGCGCCGCATATAGCACAACTGTGAGTGTTATGCGGTGATTTTCAACGCATAAATCACACGACGAGCTATATGCGGCAGCGTGCGACACATAAAGCGCACGTTAGCTGTTTGCGGCTGACATGTGCCTTGATGTAAAGCTTACTTTGAATCATATTTCATTTAATCTTAGTGATGACATTAAAAGAAAGAAAACCGATGACTGAATGTCCGAAACAGGATATATGACTAAAAGAAATAGAATGGTTGTAGACGTTTTTGTAATTATTGAAAGAAAGAAATGTTTTATTTAACGACGCACTCAACACATTTTTATTTTTTACGGTTATATGGCGTCAGACATATGGTTAAGGACCACACAGATTTTGAGGAGAAACCCGATGTCACCACTACATGGGCTACTCTTTCCGATTAGCAGCAAGGGATCTTTTATTTGCGCTTCCCACATGCAGGATAGCACAAATCATGGCCTTTGTTGAACCAGTTATGGATCACTGGTCGGTGCAAGTGGTTTACACCTACCCATTGAGCCTTGCGGAGCACTCATTGTAATTATTGACTACTGTTGTTGTTGTTGTTGTTGCTGTTGCTGCTCCCTCTTCTCCTCCTGCTACTACTACTTCTGCTGTTACTGGTGCCGCAGCCACTACTACGGCTACTACTACTGTTGCTGCTGTCGCCGCTTCTACTACAACTACTACTGCTGCTGATGCTGCTGCAGTAGTAGTAGTAGTAGTAGTAGTAGTAGTAGTAGTAGTAGTAGTAGTAGTAGTAGTAGTAGTAGTAGTAGTAGTAGTAGTAGTAGCAGCAGCAGCAACAGTAGTAGTAATAGTAGTAACAGCAGTGCTCAGCAGTAGTAGTAGCGATGGAAGTACCAGATGCAACAGAAGTAGTAGAAATAGCAGCACCAACTGCAGCAGTAGCAAACACGTGATCAGTAACAGCAGCAGTTAAAGTAGCAGTAGTGGTAATAACAACGGTAGCAGCAGCGGTATTAACAGCAACGCGGATAGTAGTAGTAGTAGTATTGGATCTGTCTTGATAAACACTTGTTTAATGATCTTTTGATACACAAACTAGTTGGAAACACAACATATTGGCGTCTGGAATATTGTTTTTGTTTCCGCTAACCCTACCTACCCTATTATTAAATTTTTTACCCTTACTCTTTTTTTTTTACACATACCCTACACGTTTTTAGGAAATGAATGACCAAACGTGTTTTCATGCATAAATATTTTATAATCATTGCAGATATTATAATTCACTTAGAAATTGACATTTTCATTTAGAAGTTGCCATTTGTTCATAGATATATACAAACAGATTTATTTAATTTATAAAACAGTTTTGTTTAATTTGCCTCGGACCATGAAAACTTGTTTTAACAAAAATTATTATGCATACCTACCTACCCTATTTTGTTTAGCATGTTAGCGGAAACAAAGCATTTATGTGATCAGTCAATGTCCATCGTCCGTCGTTGTGCGCCGTTGTCCGTCGTTATCGTCAACAATTGCTTCAAACGACATCTCCTCCTAAACTGCGGGGCCAGTTTTGATAAAGCTTTACAGGAAATACATACCACTACGTCGAAACGCATGGTTTATTTTAGTTGGGCTCGGATGTAAAAACCAATTGATTACTTGACCGTTGACCTCTGTATTTTGCATACCAGAAGAATTATGTTCTAGCAAGTGAGCAATCATGAAGTGTAGATGTGTCGTCTACAATTCCTTACTCCTTTTTTTCCTTATCCAAGCCACTTTTATTCACTGGACCACTAGTCTACCGGTGATATTTATTATTATGGCCACCTTCGAAGAAGCGGGGGTATATTGTTTTGCTCATGTCGGTCGGTATGTCGCGTCGGTAGACAAGATGGTTTCCGATCAATAATTTGAGAACGTTTGGACCTAGGATTCTCAAACTTGATATGAAGGTTTACCATGACCAGTAGATGATGCCTACCAATTTGATGTCGCTATGTCAAAGGTCAAGGTCACAGTGACCTTGAAAAGTTAAGCGCTTTCTGATCAATAACTTGCATGTAAGAACGGTTGGATCAAGAATCTTCATTTACTCTTTATGCGGTGTGACCATGCCTTTTCGCCGCATACAGCTATATCTTGGTGTGTGTGCTACATGCGTACGCATAACGCCCACAGTTGTGCTATATGCAGCGCGCTCTATATGCAGCGTTATAGCGTTATATGCCGCAACAGATGACTGAGATCTACCAATAGACTGTTGGGCAAAATACATTTTTAAACTTGAAATTAAAGATGTACGTGTTTTCATTCAGTTTCATCATATTTTATTTAGGTTCTATATTTCCCACGATCAACGTTTTATTATTACTTTTTTTTTCTGTCCGTCTTTTTGTTTTGTCCCCCCTCTTGTCTGTTTTTCTACGATCAGTTTATACAGACGATACAAAAGAAAGAAAGAAATGTTTTATTTAATGACGCACTCAACACATTTTATTTACGGTTATATGGCGTCAGACATATGGATAAGGACCACACAGATATTGAGAGAGGAAACCCGCTACTTCATGGGCTACTCTTTTTGATTAGCAGCAAGGAATCTTTTATATGCACCATCCCACAGACAGAGTAGTAAATACCACGGCCTTTGATATACCAGTCATGGTGTACTGGCTGAAACGAGAAATAGCCCATTGGGCCCACCGATGGGGATCGATCCCACACCGACCGCGCATCGAGCAAGCACTGTACCATTGGGCTACGCCTCGCCCCATACAGACGATACATTCATGCAATACAGAGTTTTCACAACAAAGGATTTATCATCGAGACTACTCCATGTTTGACAACTTCAACTAAACTTATTTTTGTGCTTATATCCAATTAAGGTTCAAGCACGTTGTCATGGGCACACACCTCAGTTATCTGGGCTGTCTTTCCAGGACAGTGGGTTAGTTGTTAGTGGTTAGTAAGAGAGGAGAGGGTGTAGTGGCCTTACACCAACCCATTGAGTCATTAACACACGCTTTGGGTGGGAGCTGGTATCGTTTTATGAATTGGTTCATGTAACCTTTCCCCTTAAGTCCCCAAAATATTTCCTGGATCCGCCACTGGGGTCTGGGGGTCAACTCCCCCCAAACGACGGAGACGATCGGGCGAAGATCTGACCTGAAAACCTTTTACCATGACATTGCATTTCCATCATTCTGTTTGGCTGTTTGGTAGTAATACAAACATTTTAATATGAATAGACGTTGTTAACCATATGCAGGCATTTTCGGTTTATTTAGGGCAATAATCTGGTTGCAAAAATCAGCCTACTCCCCCACTATACTACCACCAAAACTACCACCACTACCACCACCACCACCACAAAAAGTCGTGTCTGTGTTTATGTGATAGCCATTAATCTAGGACAAGTGTATAAAGTCGTACACCTGACCTAGAAGGTCGGTATGTTTGACGTACAAAAACAACACTGCAAGTCCCGTCGTCTCGCCATATATATATAAACACAACTCAAGGATGTCACACATCCAAATACAGTCCATGGACGACAGTATAAAACTGAGTCACAATGTCGCACAACCAACCAACCTTACACACACACACATACATACACATACAGACACACGCGCGCACACACACACGCACACACACACGCACACACACATTACATACACATATACTATACAACAGTATAAATCGAAGTCAGAATGTCACACAATCATGCACACAACTAACAACATACAAACACAAACAATACACACACATATACTGTACAGCAATATAAATCTTAAAGTCAATCGTTTTGACCACCAGTGCTAAAACAAGACTATGAATAAAGCAGGGTAATAAATAGCATACGTACGCGTACACGGTTAAATCCGGTCCGTTGAACGAGGTATGTATGTGTGACGCACAATCCACAATGTTTGTAAACAATCGTTGTGTGATGGAGTAACTCGCAATTCACCCACTTACCGGAAAAGAGCTCTGCAATGCGTTTCACTTCTAATCGTAAATAAACCAATCACGGAATGTACGTCTAGCCCTGATGAACAAAAGTCGTGTATGTGTGTGTGTGTATATCCATATATAAAAGTGTTAGCAACAAACTATAGTAGACTACACGACAGCTAGGTTCGCCCTGCGTTGGGTATATAGTCGGTTTAACGTGCCGTCCTCTCCAGGGGGGAGCGTCTGGTACTTTACATGTAAACTGATTTAATCAGCTGCCACCTTATCGCCAGGTAATAACTAAATCAAAACCGACACATTTTTGAATCGCCAGCCGCGATACAAAGCTAGCTAACTTTGTGTAATCTGTGTTTGCTATATAGGGCTGTTCCAGAATTTATCAAATGGGGGGAGGGGGTGGTGACATCTATCATTGGTTTAGCTTCTGTACGGGTTTTTTTCTCTGTGCATCCCTGTAAAATTAATTTACATGGGGAATTATAGGGTACCCGTGCGTGTTCAGGAATTTATGCAGGGTGAGGTGTCTAGACTGGCCAACGCAGTTTTTAACTTGGGGGGGGGGGGGGGGGGGCGAGTTATGCTTTCCCAGAAAATACATTGAACAAAAAGAAGAAAATTAAATTTGACCCTAAAACCCACACTTTACGCAAACATCTGGATCTAAAGACAGCCAGTTGGAGCTCATGTCCACCAATCAAAACCTTACTTGCAGAATCCTGCCAGTGATTTAAAAATAATTTGAAAACATTCCGAATTATCCTGAGGGTATACGACATGTTTCGTGTGAATTACGAATGCCTTAAAACATGTTTTATTTTATAAAATAAATAATTTGTAATGTAAAACTGAAGACTGATTGAGTTTTTTTTTATTTTATAAATAAATAAATAATTTTTAATGTAAAATTGAAGACTGATAACCCACCCCGTACGTATTGGTATGGTTCGCTGTACTGCGGCCACTAAAATAGACTCGCCCGATATTTTTAGAATTTGTATGCTCCCAAATAACGTTATAAAAGGCGAAGTGTGATTGGTCAATATTTAAATTATTATTTACAGACGAAATGTTACCTGGACATTGGGGACTACGCAGTGTTGTTAGTTTTAAATCACTGGCAGGATTCTGCAAGTAAGGTTTTGATTGGTGGACATGAGCTCCAACTGGCTGTCTTTAGATCCACATGTAATAGTGGAGCTAATTTTAATTAGATTGACTGAATTGACTGAAACATCAGGATTAGGTTTGAATAGACGCAGGACTTAAGACGGACATAAAGAGAGCGTTGTAACTGTCCATTCATTTCAATTTAGTTTGTTCAATTCGTGCTTATATCCAATTAAGGTTCAAGCATGCTGTCCTGGGCACACACCTCAGCTATCTGGGCTGTCTGTCCAGGACAGTGAGTTAGTGGTTAGTTGTTAGTGGTTAGTGAGAGAGAGAGAGAAGAGTGTGTAGTAGTCTTACACCTACCCACTGAGTCGTTGAAACTCGCTCTGGGTTGAAGCTGGTACCGAACTGCGAACCCTGTACCTACCAGTCTTATGTCCGATGGCTTAACCACGACACCACCGAGGCCGGTGTAACTGTCCAAATGCCTGTTGCTACCCTGATGGCAGAACACCGACTTCGTGTTGATATTATACAAGTGGCAATGCACTACTTACACAGTTGTTATTAGTCAGTATTATTATAAGAAGAATGAGGATCTATTTCCTAAACCGGACCATATTAACTGCTGCAATAATTAGTTGAATTGAGTAAGTTTATTAACGTGCCTCTATCTACAAATATAACCGGCCTCAGTGGCGTCGTGGTTAGGCCATCGGTCTACAGGCTGGTAGGTACTGGGTTCGGATCCCAATCGAGGCATGGGATTTTTAATCCAAAAAAAGGAAATGTTTTATTTAACGACGCACTCAACACATTTTAAATACGGTTATATGGTGTCAGACATATGGTTAAGGACCACACAGATTTTGAGAGCAAACCCGCTGTCGCCACTTCATGGGTTACTCTTTCCGATTAGCAGCAAGGGATCTTTTATTTGCGCTTCCGACAGTCAGGATAGCACAAACCATGGCCTTTGTTGAACCAGTTATGGATCACTGGTCGGTGCAAGTGGTTTACACCTACCCATTGCCCCTGCGCGTACTGTAACCTCACCGTGGTGCAGGGGTGTGACATTCTCTTTGAGAATGGCCAATACAGCACAAAATTGAAGTTTTGAGTAAAATTCATTATCCGTAAAATTCTGTGATATTTGTGTTTTTGCACAGTTCTTTACACTGTTCTTTACACTGTTTTTGTTTAAACCTTGAATTTTTATATTGATGTTGATCATCACTTTATTTATTTGCATTACCATAGTTTGACACCCAATAGCCGATGTATTCTTCGTGCTGGGGTGTCGTTAAACATTCATTCATTCATTCATTACACCTACCCATTGAGCCTTGCGGAGCACTCACTCAGCGTTTGAAGTCGGTATCTGGATTAAAAATCCCATGCCTCGACTGGGATCCGAACCCAGTACCTACCAGCCTGTGGACCGATGGCCTAACCTCGACGCCACTGAGGCCGGTTATATTTGTAGAGGCACGTTAATAAACTTACTCAATTCAACTAATTATTGCAGCAGTTAATATAGTCTGGTTTAGGAAATAGATCCTCATTCTTGTTATAATAATACTGACTGATAACAACTGTGTAAGTAGTGCATTGCCACTTGTATAATATCAACACGAAGTCGGTGTTCTGCAGGCATTTGAACAGTTACGCCGGCCTCGGTGGTGTCGTGGTTAAGCCATCGGACATAAGACTGGTAGGTACAGGGTTCGCAGTTCGGTACCAGCTTCAACCCAGAGCGAGTTTCAACGACTCGGTGGGTAGGTGTAAGACTACTACACCCTCTTCTCTCTCTTTCTCTCACTAACCACTAACAACTAACCACTAACTCACTGTCCTGGACAGATAGCCCAGATAGCTGAGGTGTGTGCCCAGGACACCACATGCTCGTACAAGCATGGACGAGTTAAGCAGGAGAGGTATGGAGGTTACCGTCTCCACCCAGTGATTTTCGAATTGAGAATTAAAAGGCAGACTGACTGACGTTTTCATGACAAACATTTAGAGCCGAATTTATAGTATGGGTATGGGATCTGACGTAGGTTTAAATCATAATCTTATTTATAACAACATAATAGAATGTGGAATATAACATTATTTAATGATGTCAGTATCACTTATTCTACGGCAATGATTTAATCCCGTTTTCCCTTTTAAATAAAGGAACATTATCCAGAGGCAGATCGGGGGGGGGGGGGGGGGGGGGGGGGGGGGGGGGGGGGGGGGGGGGGAGGGGGGGGGGGGGGGGGGGGGGGGGGGGGCTCCTAATTTTTTCGACAGTTATAATTTTATTATATATTAATTTAAAAATGTTTACAATCCCCCTCCAAACCTCCCCCCAAGCGTCAATAATAGCTAGGATATAGATATATAGATAAATGGATGGATGAATGGATGGCCTTTGGGTGGGTGATTTTGGATAGATAGATGGATAGATGGATGGATGGATGGATGGATGGATGGATAGATGGATAGATGGATGGATGGATGGATGGATGGATGGATGGATGGATGGATGGTTGGACAGACGGATGGATGGATTAAAAAAGAAAGAAAAAAGATCTCCATAGCGCTGGAAACTTTATATAAATTTCATGGAATGGATTAATTTCTTCAATACTCGACTCCTGTTTCCCCAGCTGTTTCACCCCGGATTATGTATTCAAGGCACTTTAGGTCGTTTACCGGCCTCGGTGGCGTCGTGGTTAGGCCATCAGTCAATAGGCTGGTAGGTACTGGGTTCGGATCCCAGTCGAGGCATGGGATTTTTAATCCAGATACTGACTCCAAACTCTGAATGAGTGCTCTGCAAGGCTCAATGGGTAGGTGTAAACCACTTGCACCGACCAGTGATCCATAACTGGTTCAACAAAGGCCATGGTTTGTGCTATCCTGCCTGTGGGAAGCGCAAATAAAAGATCCCTTGCTGCTAATCGAAAGGGTAGCCCATGAAGTGGCGACAGCGGGTTTCCTCTCAAAATCTGTGTGGTCCTTAACCATATGTCTGACGCCATATAACCGTAAATAAAATGTGTTGAGTGCGTCGTTAAATAAAACATTTCTTTCTTCTTTTTTTAGGTCGTTTCGCCCCTGTATCATAGCCTGGTCAAAAACATTTATTATTTGTATTAGGGCTAAACGACCTTATGCATGTTCAGGAGGGCGAGCGTTCGCGATAGCTCGCTAGACTGGTTTTTGGGCCTCTCGTTAATTGTATGTGAAATGACAGAACACAGTGGTACCAATCAATAGTTTTCGAGCATCCGTCCTCCTAAACATGCCACCAGATTCAGTTATGGAACACGTCGAACTATGACCCGGAAGTCTCTGTTTTTAGTGCGAGGCAACCTTAATAAAGATGTCTGCGCCCATTAAAATCTACATGCATGTTGTTGTTGTTTTGTTTTTAGACATTATTTTGTAGCTACGGCCTCTGAACAACATTTTGTACGACCACCTCTTTAGAGACAGATCACAGAATATGGACTGTTGATTTAAAACGTTATAATTTTGATACATTGATTTAAAACGTTCTTATTTTGTTATGTTGATTTAAAACGTTATAATTTTGTTATGTTTCCGAGTTATTGTGATATAAACGCCGGCGGTCTGCGAGCCAGTGTGACAGTGTCGATATTTTAAGAATTTACATAACCGACGAACTTGAGTATTCCGTGATGGACCCAAACAGGGCGGGTCCAGTGGTACTTGACACCCTTTCTAAAGCGTGCAGCCAACAGGCAGATGTCCTGAAACCAGCAGAACAGCAATTACATCACTGGGAAACACAACCAGGTTTCTATTCCATCTTGGCTGTAAGTTGTTTTTGTTGGGGGGTTTTCTAGGGCTGAACCTAGAAAGATGGTGGTGGTAAAAAAAACCCCCAAAAACCTGGGATCAGTTGTAGTTAGACATACAAGGCACTTTTTTCTATTTTTTGGGTTGGGGGGTGGGGTGGTGAGGTTGGGGTAGGGTGGCGCATGTGTGTCAATTGTGACTAAATAAAAAAACTTTATTTCTAGGTATAGTATAAAGATATTTTTTTAAAGATTACTTTAGCTTTTATTTTTAAATGGATATTGCATTACTGAATAAAACATTACTTTCTTCCTTCTTCCATTTTTGAAGAAACTATTTGCTCCGTCTATGCATGTATTTCAAATATTTAACAATCAATGTGCTCTAGTGGTGTTGTTAAACACATAATTGACTTTCACTTTGTTTCAGACAATTTTCTGCAAACACGAGATAGATGTGAATGTCCGTTGGCTTGCTGCCTTGTACTGTAAGAATGGCGTGGAGAGATACTGGAGAAAGACAGCACCTAAGTTAGTATATGAACTGTAGTGTTGGTAATCTGGACGGGGTTTGGGTGTATCCAGGAAATATTTTGGTGGTGGGGACTAATGGGAAAAGGACACAATGACCAACTCATCAAAAGGGCATACCAATAGCAAAAACATTAAAAGAGAGAAAAAGGGCACTTGAATGTGTTTAGAGGGAACATGTTTTTAATCCCCCCCCCCCCCACTGTTCCAAATCCTCCCCTCACCCTGTATTGTCTTATTTGTAGCAGGACATATGCTTTTTTCTTAGCAAGACATATTTCTTTTGACCAGCAACTTTAAAAAAAATACAGCAGAACATATTTTACTTTGTGTATTTCGAGCCCTGTGCAGCTTGTGCTTACTAAAATTTGTTAGAATATAATATTATGAGCTTGGGAAGGCCCTGCATTATTGGGAATATGCATCTATTGTTATGTTCATTGGGATAGATTCCGGCCATAAACATCTGGTGTCACAGTGTGCTTTCCTGTCTGTGGGATGGTGCATATAAAAGATCCCTTGCTGCTAATGGAAAAATATAGCAAGTTTCCTCTGAAGACTTCGAGTCAAAATTACCAAATGTTTGACATCCAATAGCTGATGATTAATAAGTCAGTGTGCTCTAGTGGTGTTGTTAAACAAAACAAACTTAACTTTTTTTAAGAACATGTACATACATGTATGTCTATGTCTATATAGCAGTATTGTTTAAGTTGCTGAGGGACAGTTTTTCTTGTTATCATGTTGGTTTTTTAATTAAATAAGCCAAATTATACAAAGGGCTTAATTAGACATTTCCGATTGCAATTTTTCTCCAGGTATGATGTTTGATGGTCTGTTTTATGTTTCAGTGCTATGTCTGAGGAAGAGAAGAGTGCTATAAGAAAGCAGTTGCTGTCAAACTTCAATGAACCTGTGCCACAAGTATTTTATTAACTTATCACCTGGACTCGTTCTTGTAAAACTTTAAAATTGTGACTCAAGGCTTTAATAAAGTGTCAACCAAGAAAATAATATTTATTTCAAGCCTGGAGGCTTTGTTTACATTTTGAGTTGGGCCTTTAAAGTTTTGTAAGCATGAGTTCAGACTTGTAATAGTGCATCACATCTTATACTATACCTAAAGTATAATGTGTGTATCGTATCTTGTATGAATCTTATTTAAACTAATAGTGTACCACGTCATGTATCAATATTAATTTAAAAATAATAGTGTATGACATATTGCATCATTCTGTAAAAAAAAAAAAAACCTCCACTGAGGGTATTTGATTCATGGACTCACATTGCTCTACCATCTGAGGTAACAAGGGATATTCCCCCTAGCTACTGCCAGTGGGAACACTCTCTAACAACACTACTCCACATCAATCTTAATCTAATTGTGTATGACATCTTGTGTCAGTTTTAATCTTGTTTTATTCTTGTATTTCACAGGTGGCTCTTCAAGTGGCCGTGCTCGTTGCCAAGGTTGCCCGGGTGGACTGCCCACGGAACTGGCCCGAGTTAATACCCACAATGCTCGAGGCTGTTCGATGCGATGACCAGCTGATCCAGGAGAGGGCGCTACTCGTGCTGCACCATGTCACAAAGACGTTAGCGTCTAGACGTCTTCCTTCGGACAAAAAAGTCTTTGAAAGTGTAAGTGTGTGGTTAAGACGAAAGGTCTACAGTCCAGTGGTAGAGCATTCACCTGAGAAAAAGTATGTACTGCCTCTCTATTCATTCTTTCAGTTAACTTTGGAGATCATAGGGGCCATCCTGTTTACTTTCAGTTAACTTTGAAGATCATAAGGGCAGACCTGTCAACCTTTAGTCAAGAGAAAGCAGGAGGTGTGTGTTGAAAAAGCAGGAGATTTTGTCAAAAAGCAGGAGATTTTTTAAATTCACACAATTTAACCCAAAATTGCAAGATTTAAAAAAAACATTAAAAGTTATATGAATACTATATAATGTCATATATATTTCTTAACCTTAGATCTTGGCATTAAAATTTTTTAATTTATTATGATTTAATACATATTTAAAAAAATATATATATATTTTATCCAAAAATGTTAAGAACATGAACAAGAAATAAAACATTTAATTAGTACATTTACGGTATTACACTTAAGCCTTACAGGTTGCGTTACATTATCATTTGTGGTTAGTGTACCTAAGTACCAAAGACAAATTTATATAAATCTTATAAATTAATATTCAGTTTTTACTATAATGAGGAACAGTGGCGTGGTACTTATTTAAAATCATTATAATGATGCAATAAACATTGTATTTTCATTAATCATAAGTAAACCCTCGTTACGGACATCGTGTGAAATATACTGGAATTATACCCATTTCCGTGAGTAACTTTATGTCAATGTCAAACACAACATTTTTTAATTGTACAAAAATAATTTCTTGAAGTGTACCCTTATAACCAACATTTTACTGCACAAACATACAAAATTAACTGACACAAGTATGTTTATACAGCTAATTGGTCTTTTCGTTGTCTTGCTGTGACATGTGATTTTAACATGCATCGTGTGTATCGTCGTCAACTCGGAGTCTGGCAGTTCAGATTCGTCATAGTTGCATTATGTAATCCAGTGGGAAGACATTTTACAATTCAGAGGTGTTATTAGAACTAAATTGGATAGTTTTTTTGTGGGTTTTTTGGCAACACTGAATGTCAATACACAGCCTGTTGAATTAGCGGCAACACGCTTCGTAGCCATTACGATGACAACAAACATTATAATAACACGTCATTTTATAAACTCCATGTGCTTTTTTAACAATATAAATAGGCTATTCCTCAATTCTCACTTTGGCAAAGGTTAAACAGTCAAGATAATTCGGCCTGTTACATTCTCAGAAACCGAAAGTAGTCGACATTTTCCGAATGAGAAAAAAAAGCAGAGTTACTTCCCTTATGTTATTTTGACAAAAGAGGATCGATTTTTTTTTATGCTTACAAAAATGTCATTTAACAGGAGAAATTCTCTCCCGCACAGGTTAAAGGAGATTTGATCAAATACCGGGAGACTCCCGCAGAATCCGGGAGGGTTGACAGGTCTGCATAAGGGTCATACTGTTTACTTTCAGTTAACATTGGAGATCACAGGGGCCATACTGTTTAATTTCAGTTAACCCAAATAGTGTTTTACTTTGTGTTTACTTTGAGTTAACTCATGAGGTGTTTTACTTTATGTCTAATTTCAGTTAACCCATGAGGTGTTTTACTTTGTATTTACTTTCAGTTAACCCATGAGGTGTTTTACTTTGTGTTTACTTTCAGTTAACCCATGAGGTGTTGTACTTTGTGTTTACTTTCAGTTAACCCATGAAGTGTTGTACTTTGTGTTTACTTTCAGTTAACCCATGAAGTGTTTGGTTTTATACTGAATCTCTGGAACAGCAATTTGGCACACTTCTTGCAGCTGGCTTCAGTCCACGACGAAGGGATGAGCACAGCACTCGATCGCTGCAGCCTTGTACTAAAAAGTAAACTAGTTTTTCGTTTCAACTTAATCTGACCTGTGGCATTTTCTGACCAGTCCATTGATCCAGTGGGAAAATGTCATTAGTTTGAGGTCACTTTAAGTATTCATGAAAAAAGAAACGGATCCAAGTTTTTTACATAGTCTTTAAACTTATCACTTATATAAAATAATTTTAATTTCATTGAGTCATGAAAATCATGTAAATGTATCATATCATACAAACTACAAGAATATGGAAAGCCAATCTAGTTTGATTCATTTTAAGAAATGGGTCTTTTATAGATATATTTTGTCTCAAAACCTGTATATTGGTTTTTTTAATAATTTGTTAGAAGCTCACAAATTGAGCCTTGTATTTTTATTGAGGCCTAGTTAACAAACTTTATGATAATAAAGTACATGTATTTAAATGTTTATTTAGTCTAGTCTGAATAAACCAAACTTAGCCATATTAAACCTTTAAAAAAAATTGTATTAACATTCAGAAGTCTTTTGGTACCAATTCCTTCTAGTTCTTCTCAGCAGTAAACATCATTATTGCTGAACCAATTGTGTTTTAAATTGCACACAAAAATAGTGCTTTTTTGTTATTTGCAAAACACTTCTACTTTTTTTTTTTGTCGAATGGAAATGAAATTATTTTGAAAAACAATGTTAATGTTAAAAGGCTGGGAAGGACTATAGGTGCCAAGTTATTATGGCTGCACCCTGCTGCCAGTGTTTAGTTTTGTTTGTGTTGTTTTCTAGTTCTGAGAAAGCAGATTGGATATGGATTCCGAGATCTCGAGACCCACCCGGACTCTGTTAGTTTTCTCCGCTCCTTATTTCCACATCTGGAAGCCATGCTAGACTGCAGTAAGTTACCGTAATCTGTCATCGTTTATAGCATGGGGCGGCGGAATGTAGCCCAGTGGTAAGGTGCTTGCTTGATGTGTGGTCAGTCTAGGATCGATCCCCATCAGTGGGCTATTTGAGTTATTTCTCGTTCCAGCTATTGCACCACAATTGGTATATCAAAGGTCGTGGTATGTGCTATCTTGTTTGTGGGATGGTGCATATATAAAAGATCCCTTGCTACTATTAGAAACATGTAGCAGGTTTCCTCTCAGACTATGTATCAAAATTACCAATGTTTGACATCCAATAGCCAATGATTAATAAATCAATGTTTATAGAAAGAAAGAAAGAAAGAAATGTTTTATTTAACGATGCACTCAATACATTCTATTTACGGTTATATGGCGTCGGACATATGGTTAAGGACCACACAGATTTTGAGAGGAAACCCGCTGTCGCCACTACATGGGCTATTCTTCTGATTAGCAGCAAGGGATCTTTTATTTGTGCTTCCCACAGGCAGGATAGCACAAACCATGGCCTTTGTTGAACCAGTTATGGATCACTGGTCGGTGCAAGTGGTTTACACCTACCCATTGAGCCTTGCGGAGCACTCACTCAGGGTTTGGAGTCGGTATCTGGATTAAAAATCCCATGGCTCTACTGGGATCCGAACCCAGTACCTACCAGCCTGTAGACCGATGGCCTGCCATGACGCCACCGATGCTGGTTCAATGTTTATAGAATGTCCAGGCCATAAGGTGTGTGTGTGGGGGGCTGAGTAAAATAAGAATCTAGGCACAGTAATTCAGGCTCACAGTGGAACAAATTTTGCAGTGCCAATTTTCGGATATCGGGTAACATTTTGTTCATCAATATCGCGTCACGATTCGCTATGTGTGTTTCAGAAATCGTTACACAATCTTAAAAACATTAAACAATAGTTGCTAATTAATTATTAATTAACTAGAAATGGCTAATCTAGGTTTCGAAAACAAAATGTTTTTTTCTGAATATGCTGAGTATTTCCTTCAAATTTATTAAAATGTACTTAATTTAGGGGAAATTTATTAGTCAAAGACTAAATGGTTTAGCCACATTGAATAAAAAATAGCTGTTGGCTATTTTGGCAGCAAATAGGGTGAGTCTTGCAGTAATACAGGGTCTTTTCCAGTTAGACAAACAAGGCACTTTTATATTACTATGGATGCATCTGTTCCTCTAGTCCGTGTGGTCCTTAACCATATGTCCAATGCCATATAATCATAAATAAAATGTGTTGAGTGCGTCGTTAAATACATGTAAAACATTTCTTTCTTTCTGTTCCCCCAGTCCACTATATGTGGTCCTGCATCGTCACAAATTTCTGTAATATTTATGTTAAATGGAAAAGCTAGATCAATATATATATTCAAGCATCGAAATAAGCATTGTGTCTGGTAACCCATTTACAGGTTACCACAAAATATAGCCTGGTAACCTATAGGTTACCACAACTATATGAAAGTTAGAATTGAATTCCTGTTACTACTACTTTTAACGTTGACATTCTGAAATCATATTGCTGCGTGCGAACATCGGCACGAGAAACGAAAACCGGCAGTAAATTTATCTAGTGGGCGCTGCTTAACGCGGATTGCCGAGATTGCTTGCAATTGCACAAGTGCGCACGAACACCGGTGCAATTTCGTACGAGAAAACGAAACGCGGCAGTAAATTCATCTAGTGGACACTGCTTAAACGTGGATTGCCGAGATTGCTTGCAATTACACAAGTGCGCGCGAACATAGATGAATTCATTGCGAAAAAATGAAACGCTGCAGTCCGGAATGCAGTGCCTGGTTTACGTTCAGAAACGAAACTATCGTTACGCTGAAGTTTTTGTCTTTTCTTACATGTGGTAACCTGTATATTTATCATCCTATTTTTGAAAACCAAAACTAAGATCCTGTGAGGGTCATGTTAACTGTAAGATGATTATTATTATTATTATTGTTATTATTATAAAAAAAAAAAAAAAAAAAAAAATTGTATTATTTTTAAAACCACTTGGTAGATATTTTTGATTGATACAGTAATGTAAGTGCATGGTTGATTAAAATTTGTACTAAAATGTTTCCTCTTGTTTAAGTTAAAAACATTTGAGTTTTTGTCACTGGAATTTTATGCTATTGATCTTTGAATTATCAACCCATTTGTAACATTTGACAAGATAACAAATGTTTGGAAAAGATTTATTAAACAAAATCTATCTGGTTATGTATGACGTCATACTAGAGATACAGTAATATAATTAATCAATTTTGTTTTGTTTTTTGCAGGAAGAAGTTTATGGGGTCATCATGCCATTGTGGACAAGTGTGAACATGTGATTGTTACACAGACGAAAGTGGTCAGTTCTTGTTTATATTTAATGCATTAAGGAAGAATTCTTTTGTTCATACAAGTTGCAGATTCATTTAATCTAAATAACCAAACCGTAATACATTATTAGGGCTGTATCTCTTCACAATGCAGAATCGAATGGGTATTTGGCGAAATAGTGGATGATTCCATCAATCTATATTTAGTGGCTCCTCTGTAGGACAGCCACTCGCGAGGAGATTCTTTACTGGAGACTTGATCCTTCTTGCACTGTTATAAAGAGGACTGCCACTCCAGGACTAGTATACTACATTTACATGGAAAATAATGGAATTTGCAAAAGTCCTTTTTAGCCTTAGTCGTAGAAGTTGTGTCATTTTAAGATGGATAATGGAATGTCATGGAAAATGAAAATTGCTTTATCGTTTAATCTTATTGCTATATAAAGTAGCACAAGAAGAAATTTAGAATTCACATCATTATTATTAGATTTTGTTTATAAACTGCAGAAAAATTTATTCACTTTTAAAGCTGTAAACACATGCATGACATAGTATGATAACTAATTGTCATTGATTTATGACTCTTGAAATGATACTGACTGAAACAATGGTCTCTATTTTTCAGCTTCTCAATATTTTGTTATGTCACATCATTAAAGTAGATGAGACAAAGAACTTGTTAATGTTTAACGGAAACATTGTTCTATATTTTGCAGCTCCTCGATATTTTGGAAATGCATGCATCATCATTTGTTAGCTTCTTAAAGACAACGCTAGAGTTCGTAGTCAGATATAATTTTACAGAAAAAGGTAAGTGTCATCTTCGTAGATTCTTTATATACTACTGGCCATTATGTTATAAACTCGAACAATTAGAACTGAATTTACAAAGCCAAACTTTACTTTGCATGTGTGTACCTAAGTACATATATTTTACAATGCTTTAATATTTGTGTTTAAGATGAGTAATAATCTGTAGACTGAATGTTTGAAAACTGTTTACCATTCATAGTTTTGCTTGCTATACTATTTTTAAGATACTAACGGCTAAACACATGTTTACTTTTCATTTGATTAAACCTAGCTAAGGGATTAATACTTTTCATTTCATTTTTGGGGAGTGGGACATAGCCCAATGATAAAATGCTTGCTTGACGTGTGATCAGTTTAGGATCGATCCCCGTCAATGGGTACATTGGGAAAGTCCTTGTTCCACCCAGTATTCCACAACTGGTGTAACAAAAGCTTTAAATAATACTTATTTTTGTTAATATTAATAGATGGGATTGGTCAACAGGCATAGCCTGTCTTGCTAATTGACAGGACTGTTGTTTGAGTGGTTTGCAGTGAACTGTTATAACGTCATAAAGACCTTTCCCTACAACTGAAGTAAAAATTGTAACACAAAATTGTAACTGGTCAACATGGACAGCTATATATGTCAATTATGGATTAAACATTTCTTCCTTCATTTTTTTAATTTGACCCTAAACCATTCTTCCTTCCTTTTGAAAATTTGACCTTCAATTTGATAATCATTCTCCCATAATTTATTTGTTTCAACTATTGTATTTTTTATTAAGACATGTTTTAACTTAACTGTTATGCAGTTGATGAAGATGTGTTTTTCGAACATAACAGTATTAACACATTGACATAAAAATATTATTGCTGAATGATTTTGATGTGTCTTGCTAATTGACAGGTCTGTTGTTTGAGCGGTTTGCAGTGAACTGTTTTAACGTCATGAAGGCTATTCTATTCAGCGATACTTACAAACTGTCCAAGAACACACAGATTGGTAATAATGTGTTTCGTTATCTGTAGATACAGAGAGATTGGTAATACTGTGTTTCATTGTTGTTTAGATACAGAGAGATTGGTAATACTGTGTTTCATTGGTGTCTAGATACAGAGAGGTTGGTAATACTGTGTTTCATTGGTGTCTAGATACAGAGAGATTGGTAATACTGTGTTTCATTGTTGTCTAGATACAGAGAGATTGGTAATACTGTGTTTCATTGGTGTCTAGATACAGAGAGATTGGTAATACTGTGTTTCATTGGTGTCTAGATACAGAGAGATTGGTAATACTGTGTTTCATTGGTGTCTAGATACAGAGAGATTGGTAATACTGTGTTTCATTGTTGTTTAGATACAGAGAGATTGGTAATACTGTGTTTCATTGGTGTCTAGATACAGAGAGATTGGTAATACTGTGTTTCATTGTTGTTTAGATACAGAGAGATTGGTAATACTGTGTTTCATTGTTGTTTAGATACAGAGAGGTTGGTAATACTGTGTTTCATTGGTGTCTAGATACAGAGAGATTGGTAATACTGTGTTTCATTGTTGTCTAGATACAGAGAGATTGGTAATACTGTGTTTCATTGGTGTCTAGATACAGAGAGATTGGTAATACTGTGTTTCATTGTTGTCTAGATACAGAGAGATTGGTAATACTGTGTTTCATTGTTGTCTAGATACAGAGAGATTGGTAATACTGTGTTTCATTGTTGTCTAGATACAGAGAGATTGGTAATACTGTGTTTCATTGGTGTCTAGATACAGAGAGATTGGTAATACTGTGTTTCATTGGTGTCTAGATACAGAGAGATTGGTAATACTGTGTTTCATTGGTGTCTAGATACAGAGAGATTGGTAATACTGTGTTTCATTGTTGTCTAGATATATACAGACTGGTAATAATGTGTTTCATTGGTGTCTAGATATATACAGACTGGTAATAATGTGGTGTCGTTAAACAAAACAAACTTTAACTTTCATTATTTAGCTTTGTATTCAATCAGTTTTCGATATTTTATCATAATTGCACTTAATATCCAATGTTTATAAGTACAATTGTTAAATTACATTTTATTTAATTTTCATATACGATCAGATGCATTAGTAATCATCAAACTTTTAAGGGATGGTGCATATAAAAGATCCGTTGCTACTAATGAAAAAATATAGCGGGTTTCCTCTCTAAGACTACCAAATGTTTGACATCCAATAGCCGATGATTAATAAATCAATGTGCTCTAGTGGTGTCGTTAAACAAAACAAACTTTATATATTTCATAGCTGTGTATATGATAAATAATGATTTGTTCTTTCAAGAATCGTCCAGTGCCGTGAGTACAGAGGCACAGAAGATCCTCACGGAATTCTTCACGTTCGACACGCTTTCTGAAATCTGTCGCCGACTGGTAACTCAGTACTTCCTGTTGACAACCGACGACCTCACCACATGGGATGCAGATCCCGAAGATTTCTGTAAGTATTGGTAAAGCGGCCTTCTCATTATGCGATTAGTCGCACCGACTTGTTGCATACCATCGAATCGTAACTGGACTTTTTATTTAGTCCTGTCGGTGTCCAGTTTAGGTGGGTTTCATCAAACAAAAAAATGAAGTTGTGTATATTTATTTGTTATATATGTAGGCCAAGATTACAATTGTTTTTTTGTTTTTTTTTTAAATTGTGAAATGATTTTTAAAAAATGTTTATATCAGTTTATTTGTTGTAGGTCAAGATGAGGGTGGAGATTCATACAAGTATTCTTTGCGGGTAAGTCTGACCTTTTTATTAAATAATTTTTTTCTCGAAAAAAACAGCTATTTTAAAATGGCATAATGTACACTTACATTATTCTTTAAAGGTTAAGTCTGTTTTGTTTTGTTTTGTTTAACGACACCACTAGAGCACACTGATTTACTCGTCAACTATTGGATGTCAAACATGGTATCTGTGACGTGTAGTCTTCAGAGTAAACCAACTGCATTGTTCCATTAGCAGCAAGGGACCTTTTATATGCACCTTCTCACAGACAGGACAGCACATACCACAATGGATCGGGGGTAAAAAAACCACTCGGAGAATTTTTGAGAATGATATAACTCCATGTGAAGGGATATAACTCTAAATGTAAAAGCATGGGCCATCTATGACCAATATCATCTGGAAAAGGGGTAAACCCTGACAACAGATTAGACATCTACTGCCCTCTGAAGTGTTTTTACACAAACTTTAGTTTTATTCCTGATTTATTTTTTGTCATTTAATAATACAGAATAATTTTTATGTTTTAGCCCTGCACTGAGGTGTTATTCCTCACCATCTTCAAAGCATTCCGACTGTCTCTCACCCCTGTCCTGTTGGAGTTGGTTCGGTTCATCCAAGCACCATGTGATCCGGAAGATTTTGCCACTGTCTTGAAGAAAGATGCAGGTGATAATGTATTTTATTATCCACATGGTTCAAGATATACAGGAAAATATAACCAGTATGACACACATGTGTCATAATGATTTCATGTGCACAATGAATAACATAATTTTGGGAATTGACATCATATCAAAATGCAGCCTCCCCAGTCAAAGCTCTGTATAATCGCTTATAAAATGACGTCATTTCGGAAAATGATGTCGTTTCCCCTTCTCTTTCTAGTTAGGTTTGAAATGGTGTTACATGTTCCTCACTTGTTATTCATAAAAATAATAATATGGATAATAAAGAAATTATTACATTCGCGTGCGAATCATACTGATTTTACGAAACTCGTGTCAGGATTCACGTATTACCCTCGTTCTCACTCGGGCAATACTAGAATCCTGACACTCGTTTCGTAAAATCAGTACAACACACAAACTCGTATAATAATCACTATTTATCTCCCACCTGGTGAACGTCTGAGTGTGTTGTATAAATTTTGTATTCACCTGGTGAACATCTGAGTGTGTTGTATAAATTTCGTATGCACGTGCTGAATGTCCGAGTGTGTTGTATAAATTTCGTATGCACCTGGTGAACATCTGAGTGTGTTGTATAAATTTCATATGCACCTGGTAGTGTGTATTAGTTTCTAAATGACGTCATTTCGGAAAGTGACGATATCTCCGCTGGTCGCGTTGGGTTATGTTGGATGTAACTGTCAGATGTTGCATTATTAAAAGGTGGGTAATAAATAAAATATAACACTTGTTTCGCTAGTTATTGTTACGAAACTCGTGAACTTCCTGTGGTAGATGTATTTGATCAAACGATAGTGATTAAATTGTGTAACAGCAGGAAGTTTGTAATTATAATAATATAGCTTTGTTTAATTCATTGTTTAAAGCTAGGATTCCACTGAAGCGTTTGCGTTGCATATGCAGTATGCGTTCGCGTTAAGTTTTTTTCAAACTACGATTCCATTAAAGCGTTTGTGTTGCATATGCAGTATGCCTTCGCGTTAAGTTTTTTTCAAACTACGATTCCATTAAAGCGTTTGCGTTGCATATGCAGTATGCGTTCGCGTTAAGGTTTTTTTCAAACTACGATTCCATTAATGCGTTTGCGTTGCGTTTGCAGTATGCATTCGAGATATAAAAAAAACACCCTGGCATAAATGGAAACAATCGTACATATTTCAGCCTGTTCTAATTTTAATGCATACTGCAAATGCATTAATGCAATCGTAGCTTGATGGTATACACAGGGGTAGAATTAAAAAAAATTCAGGGCAAGGCCATTTTGGCTTTGGGTTTGAGGAAATTTTTGGGGCACCAAGGCCACTGGGCAGGGCACCAAGGGCAACATTTCTTTCAAGGGTAGGGCACCAAGGCCACTTTCTGTAAAGTTTTCACTGATGCGAGTGAGAGATGAGGTTCCCTGCGCAGAACAGTCTTTATAGAGCGACTGCGCAGTTACTTCTCGGCGACCACATTGTTCTCGGATCTGTGGCTTGTAAACAATAACAATATGGCTGCGCCCATCGAAATTGCGTGTCTGAGAGTCGGCAATAATTTCTTTGGATTTCTGTTCTTATGGACGAATACACGGCAAGTGACAAATGCTGCAAAGTTCAATTTAGTTGGTACCAGGCATGAGAAGGGCACTAGGGCATACAAGGAAGGCAACCACGGCTACTTATGGCCGTGGACACGGTCCAATTTATCGGGGCACCGCATCCAGTAACAAGGGCACCTACGGCAATAGCCGTAGTGCCGTGGGCCAAAATCGATCCCTGTATACATGTAGGTCTGTTTTTGTTTTTGTTTATTATGCTATAGCTTTGATTGGTTCAATTCGTAATGCTGTAGGTTCAATTATTTCTGTTTATGGTGCTATACAGTGAAATCCTTTCTTTTTTGTTTTATGGTCTTATATTTTTGTGGTTTTGGTAAACAAAAACAAAAACAGAAACATTTCATTAGGTACCTAAATTTGTGGGTCGAAAAAGTAATATAATTATAAATTTGTATTATATATAGATGAATATATATATATATTTTTTATTTTTTATTAATTTTTTTAATTGTGTTCATAAATTCATTGACTTCACTAGTCTAAGAGTTTTCCGAAAATCAGAACACCACGGTATGTCTAATTATTTCAGTGTATTATTATTTATTATGTTTAACGAAACCACTAGAGTACATTGATATATTAATCATCGTCTCTTGGATGTAAAATGTTTGATAATTTTGACATATAGTCTTAAAGAGGAAACCCGCTACATTTTACGATTAGTTGTAAAGGATCTTTTAGATGCATAGCCCCACAGACAGGATAGCACATACCATGGCCTTTGATACACCATTCGTGGCACACTGGCTGGAACTAGACATATATCAATGTATAGCTTTACGTTTTTTGTTATTTCAGTGTATAATGCTATAGGCCTGGCTGCGTTTGACCTGTTTGACGAGATAGACTTTGATCAGTGGTACACGACAAGCCTACTGCAGGAGCTTCAAGTGAAAGACGTCAAGTAAGTCACAACACTAGCAGGGCTTACACTGGAAATTTTTTTGGTTTAGCCCATTTTCAGAAATGCAGAGTATTTACTTGAAAATTATTAAAATGTGGTTACTTTAAAGAATATTTTATTAGCCAAAAACTAAATGTTGTAGCCATTTTGTATAAAAGTTAGTAATTGGCTAATTTGGCAGTGGACAGGGTGAGCGCCAACACCACTAGATCACGTCAGTTAAATAATCATTAACTATTGGATGTTAGATATTTGATTATTGTGACACTTTAAGTCTTCAGAGGAAACCATCTACATTTATCTATTAGCAGCAAAGAATCCTTTTTATCTTTTCCCACAGACAGGACAGCACATACCAGTCATGGGGCACTGGTTGGGATGGGGGGAAACTCTTGATGAAAGTTATGTGAACATATTTTAACCTTCTGACTACTGCAGGCGAGATATCTCGCCCAACGTCATGCCAGTTGACATACTGTACACTATATACAGTGCATTCCCAAATTCATATTTCCACTGTTTTGCACACGACACTCACCGGAAATACTTGTATAACAGGAAACAGAAGACAACTCAGCTTCCTGTATCTTTAGGTTTTTGTTTTGAAAATAGCTTGTAATTTTGGTTTTCAGCAATGTATTTTAGCTTGACAACAATGGCGGCACGTCACGGTCATTTTCAGGTATCGATAGCTGATTGTGACAGCTAATTTGATAATAAATTGGATCATTTTACCAACAACGAAAATCACAAAATATTGGGATATGAATCGTAGTTTGTTTTTAAAAAAATATTCTGGTCAGAAAATCAATGTTATCGGGAATAATAGACATAACTACTTTTTCGATTTTTTTTGCCTAATTTTAGTCAACACTAACTGATCTAAAATGTCATAAAAAGTATAAAAACCCACGAAAATAATACTTACCGATTTAATGATGAACTTTATTTTATGTATTTATAAATTATATAAGTGAATATATGTGAGTAAAAATTATAAACTTGTACCCACTCAACATGGTTTTTGTCAAAAATTAATCCAGTAGTGTAAAGGTTAGTGTAAAGGTTAAGTAGTAAAAGAAATTAACTTCATCATTCTCAAGAAGAAAATAAAACTTTTTCTTTTGATATTTAACTTAACCTCTGAACCCCTTAGTCCTATAGACTGGCCTGAATGTCCCAACAACAATTAATCTTACATTTTGCCATTTGATTGGTTTTTGGGATGTTTGGACAAGTCCATATGATGAGGAGGGAAGTGACATATAAGTTTAAAGGTCAGGTTAACTATTTATGAAAAGAGAAAATATTCAGAATTTTAATAATATAGTGTTTTCTGAAGCTCTATGTTGTATTTCAGCTACCGCATTGTCCGTAAGCGAGTGATCTGGTTGGTTGGTCAGTGGGTCGGAGTTAAGATGTCCGTGAGTCTTCGACCGTCCCTATATGAAGCAATCATCTCGCTGTTAGACAAACAGGAAGACCTGGCGGTTCGTCTGGAAGCGGCTGCCTGTCTTAAAACAAATATCCTTTGAAAAATCACTCACACACACACAGAGATAGAGAGAGAGAGAGAGAGAGAGAGAGAGAGAGAGAGAGAGAGAGAGAGAGAGAGAGAGAGAGAGGGGGGGGGGGAGAAGGGAGAGAAGGGATGGAGGGATGGGTGGGTGGATTTGGGAGGGAGGGAGAGTTAGTGAGAGTGAGAATGTGTGTTTCTGTCAGAGAGTACAAAGGGTAAAATTATGTACCCTAAGAATCTTGCAGATTAATAGATACATTTAAAAAGATTTTCAGATAGATTATAGTAAGAGAACTGCTGTTTATAATTTGCAAAGTACATGAAATACAGTGTCCAATTAAAAAAATGTTCAATCCCATAACAACCTAATACGGGCACTTAAGATCTGTTCTGTTTTTATTACATATTCCCAAATTATTTTCTGCAGAAAGCCTGATATGGTGCACACCTGTTGTCAACACATAGGCTACTCCTACACTCCAGCAGCAAGAGATCTTTTATATGCACTTTCTAAACATCAGTAGCTACCACGACCTGTCTAACATATGAAATAAATAAGTTTGCCTCTTATCTGAGCTAATCCAGGGGTTATCCGATTACATTTTCAATGTCTTTTGTTATTCCTTAACCTTCATAACCATTGATGACTTTGAGTTCAAGACTGACCAGTTGTTGCCTGTAAGTATATAATTTAAGCATTATATACTATAATATCAGAATAAATAAAACATGTGCCAAATTTGTCTACTTAGTTAATGATAATGGCCGAACAGCAAGAAAGTAAATGGGAAATACCTTATTTAAAAGTTGTGAATCATCAGTAAATATCGGTTGGTTAGTTTCATAATTTGTCTTCTGCTAGACCTAATATCATTGGACCTTTGTTAGACCGAATATTATTTGTCTTTTGTGAGACCAAACATCATTGGTCTTCTGCTGGACTGAATATCATTGGTCTTCTGTTAGACCAAATATCACTGGTTTTCTGTTAGACCAAATATCACTGGTCTTCTGCTGGACTGAATATCATTGGTCTTCTGCTGGACTGAATATCATTGGTCTTCTGTTAGACCAAATATCATTGGTCTTCTGCTGGACTGAATATCATTGGTCTTCTGTTAGACCAAATATCATTGGTCTTCTGCTGGACTGAATATCATTGGTCTTCTGTTAGACCAAATATCACTGGTCTTCTGTTAGACCAAATATCACTGGTCTTCTGTTAGACCAAATATCACTGGTCTTCTGTTAGACCAAATATCATTGGTCTTCTGTTAGACCAAATATCACTGGTCTTCTGCAAGACTGAATATCATTGGTCTTCTGTTAGACCAAATATCACTGGTCTTCTGTTAGACCAAATATCACTGGTCTTCTGCAAGACTGAATATCATTGGTCTTCTGTTAGACCAAATATCATTGGTCTTCTGCTGGACTGAATATCATTGGTCTTCTGTTAGACCAAATATCACTGGTTTTCTGTTAGACCAAATATCACTGGTCTTCTGCTGGACTGAATATCATTGGTCTTCTGCTGGACTGAATATCATTGGTCTTCTGTTAGACCAAATATCATTGGTCTTCTGCTGGACTGAATATCATTGGTCTTCTGTTAGACCAAATATCACTGGTCTTCTGCTGGACTGAATATCATTGGTCTTCTGCTGGACTGAATATCATTGGTCTTCTGTTAGACCAAATATCACTGGTCTTCTGTTAGACCAAATATCACTGGTCTTCTGTTAGACCAAATATCACTGGTCTTCTGTTAGACCAAATATCACTGGTCTTCTGTTAGACCAAATATCACTGGTCTTCTGTTAGACCAAATATCACTGGTCTTCTGTTAGACCAAATATCACTGGTCTTCTGCAAGACTGAATATCATTGGTCTTCTGTTAGACCAAATATCACTGGTCTTCTGTTAGACCAAATATCACTGGTCTTCTGCAAGACTGAATATCATTGGTCTTCTGTTAGACCAAATATCATTGGTCTTCTGCTGGACTGAATATCATTGGTCTTCTGTTAGACCAAATATCACTGGTTTTCTGTTAGACCAAATATCACTGGTCTTCTGCTGGACTGAATATCATTGGTCTTCTGCTGGACTGAATATCATTGGTCTTCTGTTAGACCAAATATCATTGGTCTTCTGCTGGACTGAATATCATTGGTCTTCTGTTAGACCAAATATCATTGGTCTTCTGCTGGACTGAATATCATTGGTCTTCTGTTAGACCAAATATCACTGGTCTTCTGTTAGACCAAATATCACTGGTCTTCTGCAAGACTGAATATCATTGGTCTTCTGTTAGACCAAATATCACTGGTCTTCTGTTAGACCAAATATCACTGGTCTTCTGCAAGACTGAATATCATTGGTCTTCTGTTAGACCAAATATCATTGGTCTTCTGCTGGACTGAATATCATTGGTCTTCTGTTAGACCAAATATCACTGGTTTTCTGTTAGACCAAATATCACTGGTCTTCTGCTGGACTGAATATCATTGGTCTTCTGCTGGACTGAATATCATTGGTCTTCTGTTAGACCAAATATCATTGGTCTTCTGCTGGACTGAATATCATTGGTCTTCTGTTAGACCAAATATCACTGGTCTTCTGCTGGACTGAATATCATTGGTCTTCTGCTGGACTGAATATCATTGGTCTTCTGTTAGACCAAATATCACTGGTCTTCTGTTAGACCAAATATCACTGGTCTTCTGTTAGACCAAATATCACTGGTCTTCTGTTAGACCAAATATCACTGGTCTTCTGTTAGACCAAATATCATTGGTCTTCTGTTAGACCAAATATCACTGGTCTTCTGCAAGACTGAATATCATTGGTCTTCTGTTAGACCAAATATCACTGGTCTTCTGTTAGACCAAATATCACTGGTCTTCTGCAAGACTGAATATCATTGGTCTTCTGTTAGACCAAATATCATTGGTCTTCTGCTGGACTGAATATCATTGGTCTTCTGTTAGACCAAATATCACTGGTTTTCTGTTAGACCAAATATCACTGGTCTTCTGCTGGACTGAATATCATTGGTCTTCTGCTGGACTGAATATCATTGGTCTTCTGTTAGACCAAATATCATTGGTCTTCTGCTGGACTGAATATCATTGGTCTTCTGTTAGACCAAATATCATTGGTCTTCTGCTGGACTGAATATCATTGGTCTTCTGTTAGACCAAATATCACTGGTCTTCTGTTAGACCAAATATCACTGGTCTTCTGTTAGACCAAATATCACTGGTCTTCTGTTAGACCAAATATCACTGGTCTTCTGTTAGACCAAATATCACTGGTCTTCTGTTAGACCAAATATCACTGGTCTTCTGCAAGACTGAATATCATTGGTCTTCTGTTAGACCAAATATCACTGGTCTTCTGTTAGACCAAATATCACTGGTCTTCTGCAAGACTGAATATCATTGGTCTTCTGTTAGACCAAATATCATTGGTCTTCTGCTGGACTGAATATCATTGGTCTTCTGTTAGACCAAATATCACTGGTCTTCTGCTGGACTGAATATCATTGGTCTTCTGTTAGACCAAATATCACTGGTCTTCTGCTGGACTGAATATCATTGGTCTTCTGTTAGACCAAATATCACTGGTCTTCTGTTAGACCAAATATCATTGGTCTTCTGTTAGACCAAATATCACTGGTCTTCTGCAAGACTGAATATCATTGGTCTTCTGTTAGACCAAATATCGTTGGTCTTCTGTTAGACCAAATATCACTGGTCTTCTGTTAGACCAAATATCACTGGTCTTCTGTTAGACCAAATATCACTGGTCTTCTGTTAGACCAAATATCACTGGTCTTCTGCTGGACTGAATATCATTGGTCTTCTGCTGGACTGAATATCATTGGTCTTCTGTTAGACCAAATATCACTGGTCTTCTGCTGGACTGAATATCATTGGTCTTCTGTTAGACCAAATATCACTGGTCTTCTGTTAGACCAAATATCACTGGTCTTCTGTTAGACCAAATATCACTGGTCTTCTGCTGGACTGAATATCATTGGTCTTTTGCTGGACTGAATATCATTGGTCTTCTGTTAGACCAAATATCATTGGTCTTCTGTTAGACCAAATATCACTGGTCTTCTGCTGGACTGAATATCATTGGTCTTCTGTTAGACCAAATATCATTGGTCTTCTGCTGGACTGAATATCATTGGTCTTCTGTTAGACCAAATATCACTGGTCTTCTGTTAGACCAAATATCACTGGTCTTCTGTTAGACCAAATATCATTGGTCTTCTGTTAAACCAAATATCACTGGTCTTCTGTTAGACCAAATATCATTGGTCTTCTGTTAGACCAAATATCACTGGTCTTCTGCTGGACCAAATATCACTGGTCTTCTGCTGGACTGAATATCATTGGTCTTCTGTTAGACCAAATATCATTGGTCTTCTGTTAGACCAAATATCATTGGTCTTCTGTTAGACCAAATATCATTGGTCTTCTGTTAGACCAAATATCATTGGTCTTCTGTTAGACCAAATATCATTGGTCTTCTGTTAGACCAAATATCACTGGTCTTCTGTTAGACCAAATATCATTGGTCTTCTGTTAGACCAAATATCACTGGTCTTCTGCTGGACTGAATATCATCAGTCTTCTGTTAGACCAAATATCATTGGACTTCTGCTAAGTCTGATTTAATATAGTTATTTGTCTTTTGCTAAACCAAATATTATTTGTCTTTTGCGAGACCGAATATCATTGGTCTTTTGCTAGATTGAATATCACTGGCCTTCAACTAGACCCAATATCACTGCTATTATAACTAGCCTAATGAATCTTTTTAATTTTACTACTGTGTGTGTCACTGACCTCCAGATTTTAAATATCATACAAATAAAATAGCTCAAACAGCTGTGGCACATGTATTCTAGACAAGAAGTGTTTATGTCGAAAAGTTTTATGTATTTGAAAAATAATGAACTGGTCCATCAGACTAACAGGTAGATTAAAATAATCTTGCCTCATTTCGAAGCACTCAACTCCCCTGCGTTAGTTATGGAGCTATTTTCACTTCCGCATTCTTTTTCTTTTAGTATGTTGAACCTCTGTTTCACCTCCTGTTTGAACTGCTGAAAGAAGTGAGAGAATGTGATACGAAGGTAACTATTGCTGTTTGATGTATAATATGTGTTCATTACTATACTTGAGAGAGAGACAGACAGACAGACAGACAGAGGGGGTGGGCAGGTAGGCAGTCAGAGAGAGAGAGGGAGAAAGAGAGATAGTAGAGGGAGAGAGAGAAAGTGAGAGAGAGATAGGAGAGAGAGAGAGAGATAGCCGAGGGAGAGAGAGAGCGGGGGAGGGAGGGAGACAGACAGACAGACAGACACACTCACATACAGAGACAGAGAGCCACCACATAAGCTGCTCCTAAGAATAAGAAGCTTTTATGTTCAGTGTGCCATAGACAGGACATCCTTTGATGCAGTAGTTGTGGATCACTGGTTAGGGCAGGAGACTTGAATCCATTGAAGGTGCATGATCTTACTATCCATCGACACCACTAGAGCACATTGATTTATTAATCATTGGCAATTTTGGCATATAGTCTTAGAGAGGAAACCTGTTGCATTTTCTTCCATTAGTAGCAAGGGATCTTTTATATGCACCTTCCCACAGACAGGATAACACATACCACAGCCTTTGATATACCAGTCGTGGTGCACTGGCGGGATAACTGCTCCATTCAAATTCCATAGCACCACCACCACCCCCACCCGCCTGCTACCGATTTGATCAGGCTGCTGGTGCTCCCTTGCACCTGCCAGTGCAGGCGGTCCCTCCTCTCCCCTCCCCCCACCTTTCCTGTCGTGCGCTACAACAGCTTGTTCTGAATGTTCACGTAAAACCCTATGACATGACATGACTGGCGGGAACGAGAAATAGCCTAATGAGTCCACTAACAGGGATCAATCTTAGACTGACCGCACATCAGACAAGTGCTTTAAAGTCTTGAATATTGTCTCTAAACATTTTACAAGCGCAGATCCAGAGTGCTCCCATTGGATTCTGATGACTTTGTAATAAGCGAGAGCCGTCAACTGTGTTGTGTTTCAGATGCACGTCCTCCACGTGTTTTCATTCGTCATTGAGAGGATGGGCCGCGAGATTCGTCCGTACACGGCGGCGTTAGTCGAGTATCTGCCACTGCTGTGGCAAGAGTCTTCCCACCACAACATGTTACGGTGTTCCATCCTCACCACCCTCATCCACCTAGTCCAGGTAATACTACTTTATCTAGTCCACCACAACATGTTACACTGTTCCATCCTCACCACCCTCATTCACCTAGTCCAGGTAATAATACTTTATCTAATCCAGGTAGTAATACTTTGTCTAATCCAGGTAATAATACTTTATCTAGTCCAGGTAATAATACTTTATCTAGTCCAGGTAGTAATACTTTGTCTAATCCAGGTAATAATACTTTATCTAGTCCAGGTAATAATACTTTATCTAGTCCACCACAACATGTTACACTGTTCCATCCTCACCACCCTCATTCACCTAGTCCAGGTAATAATACTTTATCTAGTCCAGGTAATAATACCTTATCTAGCCCACCACAACATGCTACAGTGTTCCATCCTCACCACCCTCATCCACCTAGTCCAGGTAATAATATGTTATCTAGTCCTGGTAATAATACTTTATCTAGTCCAGGTCATAATATTTTATCTAGTCCAGGTAATAATACTTTATCTAGCCCACTACAACATGTTATGCTGTTCCATCCTCACCACCCTCATCCACCTAGTCCAGGTAATAATACTTTATCTAGCCCACTACAACATGTTACGGTGTTCCATCCTCGCCACCCTCATCCACCTAGTCCAGGTAATACTACTTTATCTAGTCCACCACAACATGTTACACTGTTCCATCCTCACCACCCTCATTCACCTAGTCCAGGTAATAATACTTTATCTAATCCAGGTAGTAATACTTTGTCTAATCCAGGTAATAATACTTTATCTAGTCCAGGTAATAATACTTTATCTAGTCCAGGTAGTAATACTTTGTCTAATCCAGGTAATAATACTTTATCTAGTCCAGGTAATAATACTTTATCTAGTCCACCACAACATGTTACACTGTTCCATCCTCACCACCCTCATTCACCTAGTCCAGGTAATAATACTTTATCTAGTCCAGGTAATAATACCTTATCTAGCCCACCACAACATGCTACAGTGTTCCATCCTCACCACCCTCATCCACCTAGTCCAGGTAATAATATGTTATCTAGTCCTGGTAATAATACTTTATCTAGTCCAGGTCATAATATTTTATCTAGTCCAGGTAATAATACTTTATCTAGCCCACTACAACATGTTATGCTGTTCCATCCTCACCATCCTCATTCACCTAGTCCAGGTAATAATACTTTATCTAGCCCACTACAACATGTTATGCTGTTCCATCCTCACCATCCTCATTCACCTAGTCCAGGTAATAATACTTTATCTAGTCCAGGTAATAATACTTTATCTAGTCCAGGTAATAATACTTTATCTAGTCCAGGTAATAATACTTTATCTATCCCACAACAACATGCTACAGTGTTCCATCCTCACCACCCTCATCCACCTAGTCCAGGTAATAATACTTTATCTAGTCCAGGTAATAATACTTTATCTAGTCCAGGTAATAATACTTTATCTATCCCACCACAACATGCTACAGTGTTCCATCCTCACCACCCTCATCCACCTAGTCCAGGTAATAATACTTTGTCTAGTCCAGGTAATAATACTTTATCTAGTCCAGGTAATAATACTTTATCTAGTCCAGGTAATAATACTTTATCTATCCCACAACAACATGCTACAGTGTTCCATCCTCACCACCCTCATCCACCTAGTCCAGGTAATAATATGTTATCTAGTCCAGGTAATAATACTTTATCTAGTCCAGGTAATAATACTTTATCTAGCCCACCACAACATGCTACAGTGTTCCATCCTCACCACCCTCACCCACCTAGTCCAGGTAATAATATGTTATCTAGTCCAGGTAATAATACTTTATCTAGTCCAGGTAATAATACTTTATCTAGTCTAGGTAATAATATTTTTATCTAGTCCAGGTAATAATACTTTATCTATCCCACAACAACATGCTACAGTGTTCCATCCTCACCACCCTCATCCACCTAGTCCAGGTAATAAAATGTTATCTAGTCCAGGTAATAATACTTTATCTAGTCCAGGTAATAATACTTTATCTAGTCTAGGTAATAATATTTTTATCTAGTCCAGGTAATAATACTTTATCTAGCCCATCACAACATGTTACGCTGTTCCATCCTCACCACCCTCATTCACCTAGCCCAAGTAATAATACTTTATCTAGTTTAGATAATGATATTGCAACATGTTATTACATCATCACCACCTTTATTCACCTAGTCCACATAATAATAATTTATCCAGTAATGGTAATAACACTTTCAGTGATGGAAATAAGCAGAGTCCACAGGACAAATACATCTAGAAGTCTACTTGTCCACCCATAATTTCACTTGTCCAAGTAAATGATTTGTTTTATTTAAGTGCAAGGACAATGTTCTTGATTGCTCAAAATGAAACTGTATTGAACATCTTTATTTTGCTTGTCCAAGCTGATTTTCACTTGTCGGGACAAATAGACAAGTGCTTATTTTAAACACGAACTTTATTACATACCTATTCAATCTTACTATAGTGATAAAGGCATTTTCAAACGGTGTGACAACTTTTGTAAAAAAATAAAAAAAGGTATGTAATAAATACAGAACTTTACATACTTTGTTTTCGCTTCCTATTTATTGCACAAGTTTATTTTGCGAAAGAACATACCACTCGACTGCTATGTGTTCTCATTCTATATATTCTTGTGCAAAATAAACTTGTGCAATGAATATCAAATGAAAAACAATGTATGTGAAATTCTGTATATTTATCTAGTCTAGATACCTTAATTATCTGGTTCACCATTACATCCTCACCACCTTCATGCACCTGGACCAGGTAATAATAATTTATTGCAGGTAATAATACTTTTATCTAGTCCAGGTAATAATAATTGTATGTAGTCCATGTAATAATACTTTATTTAGTTCTGGTACTAGTGCTTATCTACTCCGATAATTATAATAATACTTTTATCTAGTCTAGGTAATAATACTTTTATCTAGTTCATGTAATAATTTTATCTAGTATCAGGTATTGATACTTTTAATTCGTTCCAGTAATACTAACCTAGTTTACTAATATAATTTTTTATTAACAATTTTATCAAATCCAGGTATTACTGTTATGTTCTTCAGTAATTTAATATTTATTTATTTTTATTTTTATTTTTTACAAAGAAATGAACTAATTGTGTATTTTGATATAAATTAAAACAATTTTTTTTAAATTAATTAATAAAAAATACAAGATTCTAATCAGCAATTTTTATAGATGGGTCGGCTTGTATAAAATGTGAGATCTTTAATATCCACAGAATACTTTGTTGTTGCTTATTACAGCTTTGACTAACCACTTGATTTGTTGTTATCTTCAGAGTTTTGGTTCAGCGTGTACGAACTTCTATGACTTCCTTATTCCTGTGATCGAGCTGAGCACGGACATCACTCAGGACCCACACGTTTACCTCATGGAGGATGGCCTTGACCTCTGGCTCATCACCTTACACTACTCTCCGACCGTCACAGAAAACCTGCTAAAACTCTTCACCAATATTCCACCTGTGCTAGGTAAAACTAATTGATTATGATTGTTGTATAACATCTTGTGAAATATCCCAAAAATGTCAGGGAATAATGGTGTTATCGGTCTCTCTAAAAGTGATATGAGTTTCCACTCTAAAAGTGATATCAGTTTCCACTCTAAAAGTGACATCAATTTCCACTCTAAAAGTGATATCAGTTTCCACTCTAAAAGTGATATTATTTCCAATCTAAAAGTGATATCAGTTTCCACTCTAAAAGTTATATCCATTTTTCACTCTAAAAGTGATATCCATTTTTCACTCTAAAAGTGATATCCATTTTTCACTCTAAAAGTGATGTTAATTTTCACTCTAAAAGTGATGTCATTTCCAATCTAAAAGTGATATCATTTCCTATCTAAAAGTGATATTAGTTTCCAATCTAAAAGTGATATCATCTCAGTACAGTGCTAAAAGCCAGGGGCCTAATTCTCTAAGCTCCCAAATTAGCGATCTCGCAGTGCAGTGTAAAAAGATATGCCAGGACAATGCAATTTTGTTTAAGAGAGCTTTGTGAATTATGTCCATTTTATGATAAACAGGACATTACATACCATTTCATTTTATGTACCAGTTATGGAGCACTGGTTGGGGTATGGTGGAAAAATCCTAAGGGCATCAATAGCAATTAATCCTATGACCCATCGCCAGGGTTTCTGCCAGAAATGGTTTTTGGGGTATAGCACTATGGAATTGAATATTAACAATGTGTGTGGTGAATGCAACTGCAGTTGATGGGGTGGGGTGGGGGGAGTCTGGGGTGCATATCCCAGAAAGAAGATGGTTTAGGGTTAGGGTTAGGGTTAAGAAAATCATACAGTAATGATAAGAATCATTAATTTTGTTAAAAGGTCAATTTAAAAAAAAAAAAAATCTGCAAAACAAATTTGGGTATGGCACCATACCCAAATAATATTTTTGGGTGATGACATTTTCCAAGTTTGGGGTGGGATTTAGCTCAGTCGGTTGAGTGCTCGTTTGAGGTGCTTGTATCACAGGATTGAACCATCTCAGGGAAAGCATTCAGCTGATTGGGTTTTTCCTCATTCCAACCAGTGCACCACAACTGAACAAAGGTCGTGGTATGTGCTTTCCTGTCTGTGGGAAAGTGCATATAAAAGATCTCTTGCTGTATTAGGAAAAATGTAGCGTGTTTCCTGTGATGACTACGAGTCAGAATTACCAAATGTTTGACATCCAATAGTTGATGATTAATTAATCAATGTGCTCTAGTGGTATCGTTATACAAAACAAACTTTTTTACCAGTTTTAACCTCTGGCAGAAACCCTGATCGCACATTAGGTCAACACTCTACCACAGTGCTATATCTTGGACACACACACACACACACCCTCCCCCTCAAATCCTATGACCAATCACACCTTTGGCCAGCACTCTACCACAGTGCTATATCTTGGACACACACACACACACACCCTCCCCCTCAAATCCTATGACCAATCACACCTTTGGCCAGCACTCTACCACAGTGCTATATCTTGGACACACACACACACACACACCCTCCCCCTCAAATCCTATGACCAATCACACCTTTGGCCAGCACTCTACCACAGTGCTATATCTTGGACACACACACACACACACCCTCCCCCTCAAATCCTATGACCAATCACACCTTTGGCCAGCACTCTACCACAGTGCTATATCTTGGACACACACACACACACACCCTCCCCCTCAAATCCTATGACCAATCACACCTTTGGCCAGCACTCTACCACAGTGCTATATCTTGGACACACACACACACACACCCTCCCCCTCAAATCCTATGACCAATCACACCTTTGGCCAGCACTCTACCACAGTGCTATATCTTGGACACACACACACACACACCCTCCCCCTCAAATCCTATGACCAATCACACCTTTGGCCAGCACTCTACCACAGTGCTATATCTTGGACACACACACACACACACCCTCCCCCTCAAATCCTATGACCAATCACACCTTTGGCCAGCACTCTACCACTGTGCTACAGACACCTCCCCCTTGCCCAAAACCCCCTCCCCTAAAAAAAACAAAAAAACAACAACTTATGAACACTTTTGAAGAAAATTATTATTGTTACACACAGTTTTTACAACAAAAAATACCCCAAATATGCATTAGTTTTTTTAATGGTAACCTGGTAAACACTTTTCAAAAATTTATATTGATGACTAGGTACACATATTAATAGATTGTATCTAACATTTGTTTTCTGTTTTCGTTCTTAGACCTTGGAACAGAAAATCTGAGAGTTTGTTTAAAACTTATTGAAGCCTACCTCCTATTGTGTCCTCAGGAATTCATGCAGGTTTGTCCATATTTTGAGTCTTCTTTTGGGTGTTTTCAATATTCTCTCCTTTAATTATTTGTTTCTAACAATATTCTATCTTGTAATTTAATTTTAAAAATTTCAATATTCCCTCTTTTCATTATTTCTTTTTAACAATATTCCATGTTTTAATTATTTGTCTTTAACAATATTCTATCTTTTATTCGTAATATTTTTTTTTTTTTAACAACATTTTCTCTTTCAGTCGTTGGGCAGGATGTAGCCCAGTGGTAAAGTGCTCGCTCAATGTGTGGTTGATCTGGGATCGATCCCCGTCGGTGGGCCCATTGGGCTATTTCTCGTTCCAGCCAGTGCACCACGACTGGTATATCAAAGGCTGTGGTATGTACTACCCTGTCTATGAGATGGTGCATATAAAATATCCCTTACTGCTAATCGAAAAGAGCAGCCTATGAAGTGGCGACAGCGGGTTTCTTCTCTCAATATCTGTGTGGTCCTTAACCATAAGTCTGACGCCATATAACCGTAAATAAAATGTGTTGAATGCATTGTTAAATAAAACATTTCCTTCCTTCCTTCTTTCAATCATATTTAATAAAAGTTAAACTTTTAACAGTATTTGTTTTCTTTTTCATCCTTCAATCATGGTTTGCTTTATAAAAGGTTAAGCTTAAAGCTGCACACCCTAGTTCCATCCAGCGAAAATAAATTATAATTTGGTTAATCTACAAACCTGTAACACACTTAGATCACGTTTTTATCAAATGGAGTGAAAAAGCAGGTTTTATATCGATAAATACCATGGGAATCCCCATGTCCCAATTGCTTGAAATAATTTTGAAAGTTTGTATTCTGATGTCACCGGTAGATGTCGCTCAAAGCACAACAATGCCTACGTCACGACAAATTTCACAGAGTGCGCACAGACTTGGGGTGCGTTCTTTTCACCTGTCCTGGACATGTTCCAACTGTTCTGTCCTGGTTGTATCCCCTCTCCAGATATCGTAAGACTTAGCAAAATTATTGGTTTTAAAGGTTTGTAACGTTTTGTATTGAGACACTTACTTGTCTGAACTTTATTGTTACTGAAAATGTTCACGAACTGTGAAGAAAAATCTCACAAATGAACAACAACAAATCTGATGTTGATTGCGCGAACCATGCACGAGAAAACAAACCGAACCAAAATGATAACGGTCACCTGGTATACCAACGTCTGTGACATTGAAATGGAAATATCCTGTCTAAAAATAGATTAGACCTTGTCTGCTCCACGTTTTTTTCTCAGGCATGCGTGCGTTTTTAAGAAATAAGAAAAATGCATTTTGTGGTATTACAAAAACCAGGATTACCAAAAAACACTTCAGGTGAATGGAAATGTATATTCTAAATAATAAACGGTAAGTAAAGTGCAATTTTATTTGTGAAAAAATGGGTTTAATAGCAAAAAACAATGCCGTAATGGTTAACAACTAGCCGTAACTAGGGCGTGTCCCTTTAAGATGTTAGTTAATGTAAGTTTTTGTGAAGTTAGAGCTCTGTGTAAAAAGAATATTTCTTTTCCCACTAATGTCGGTCAGATGGTGCATATAAAATATCCCTTGCAACTAATGGGAAAATGTAGCTGGTTTCCTCTCTCAGAGTATATGTCAAAATTACCAATAGCCGATGATTAATAAATCAATGTACTCTAGTAGTGTCATTAAACAAAACAAACTTTAACTTTTTTTAGCATTAAACGAGAAAACTTAAAGAGTTTTTTTTTTTTTTTTTTTTATTAATTGTCCTACTTGTTCCTCAGCTGTATTCCAGTATACTGGCAGTGTCGTTGTCAAGCATGATCACAAACCTGCAGACCGATGGACAACTTCTGGTGTTGAGGGTAAGAATACTGAGCAACATAAGTCATGCAAATATTTTAATCTATACAGTGAAAGCTCTGAAAACCGGACCCTCTGTAAACCAGAATTCCCCAAAAACCGGACGTTTTTCATGGACCGCTTTTAATAATCAGTACAAAAATTAACCTCCCTAAACTGGATACCTCTAAAAAGAAGACAGTTTACTTGGTCTCAAGAGTGTCCAGTTTAGAGGAGTTTCACTGTATATAGAGGATATTATATGAGTGTCCATGACAGACGTTTTTTACGACACGAGTGCCTAAATTATCATATTTCCCGAGCAAGAGCGAGGGAAATGTGATAATTTAGGCACAAGTGTCGTAAACATCGTCTGTCATGGACACGAATGTAATATTCTGTTTATTACCGTAGAACTGTCTTGCTAAATGAACATTCCAGTCATTGTTTACAAACTAACGTTTCCTTAACAGCGGAGTAATGTTTGTTCATTGATGTCTTGAAAACCAAATCACAACCTGTTTTAAAGTTACGTGATATTTATACGCCCATAAGTAAAGAGTACACATGTATCAACAGCTGTAAATTGTAAAGCATGTGTATACTAAAAAGCAAACAAATACACAGTAATTGAAATAATTAGTTTTGAATTTGAATGACGTCAGTATTCCAGTGGCGTCACTTTTCATCTCCTTACAATAACTATAAATTGGGTACATGACGTTTCCGTTTTAAGAATGCTGGAAAAATTCCAGTGCAAAATTGCTATTGAGTTGGGTTTTTTTTAACATTATTAATGCACCTGAATGTGTTTGAAGAAAATCTTGTGAATAAAACATTGTACCTTTTACTAAATATGGCTTTCAATTGAAATTACGGTAAGATATGCTACATTTATTATGTACGAAGCCAAAACAAAGGTGCGAAAAGTGACTCGTCGACCTTAGTATAGATTTCTAACAGTTGTGAACGTTATATTCATAATTAAGTGTTTGATGTGTCACAACTACATCGTAATATAATACAAGTTATCATAAATAATCAATTAATGTTTTATTAAATTAATTAAAAACACGTATTTGTCATTACGGCATGTGATCAGCTTACACTCTAAATAAAAATGTATTAATGAAGAAAGTAGTATCTGTGGAATGTCGTGTCAGCCAATCAGAAAGAAATGTACTCTTACAACAGCAACAATGACAATGTCAAAAGGACATATGATTTAGTTATGACATACGAGGGAAATCGTACGATAAATATGACCCTCGTTATGCTGTACCTCGTAGGTAATAAATACATATTTTTCATGATAAAATTAAATCATTAAATAATACTGTCAAAACAGGCCTAAAATGTTCACAAGACATTGACAATTTTAAATGACACAAAAAATTAATGGGATTCAGAATAAATAGTTTTAAATAAATTAAAGAAAATCAAATTAGGGGTTAGTATATTTATAAAATGTATCAGTTGTTATAATGTATGACTCTTGGGTGAGGGGAGCAGGATGTAGCTAAGTGGTAGAGGGCTCATCTGAGCTGTGATGAGTCTCAGAATGGGAAGAAGAAATGTCTTATTAGACAACAATGGGGCAACAATATTTTTATCTATCCACAAACCATAAAATAACATTATATTTAAACCATGTAATATATGATGTATGCAATGGTGAACCAATGTACTGGGTGTAGAATAACGATGGTGAGTCCTGGACCACCCCGTCCCATGTGATGTTATTTGGAACAGCTCTGACAGTATTATTGTCTTGCCGCCTCAAAGTAAAAGGGCAAAATATAAATATTACTTTTCTGACAGCGATGACAACGTATGCATTTAGCTCAATGTTAAAAGTTTCGCGTTTAGTATCGTTTCTCACAAACTGTAAGTCCTAGATCATTGAGACTTGGTTTATAGTTGCACCTATGAATGTTCATTATAATGCATGTGCAATTAAAAAAAGAATTAAAAAATTTTGAATTGAATTTTTAAAGACGCAGACCCTATTTTTAATCCATAAAAATGGACACTAAGTTTAGTTAATTTACAAACACGTAACTCATTTGCATAAAGTTACAATAGAGTGAAAGAAGAATCTGTGATGTTAAACAGGAAATCATCTTAACAATAGACTAGAACTTGAATAAATAAACCGCTACGTCTCAGATGCACGTGTGTTTTTAAAAATATGAAAAATGCAATTTTTGGTACTACAAACACCAGGATGACCAGAAACACTTCGGTTCTACAGAAATGGATTGTCTAAAGAATAAAATATAAGTAATGTTTGATTTCAGTGATCATAAACGGCTCTAATAGTGAAAAATATGCTGTAGTGTTTAAAAACTAGGGTATGCCCCGTTAAGGTATTATTATTATTATTTTTTTTTTTTTTGACATGAATTGATATGAGCATGTATAGATACAGTTGTTGTCAACATGGAATATGTTTATGGTAGGCGAAACGTTAAATTCTAAAGAATTCTTGTGTAACTTGTTAACACAGTGTACTGTAAATAATAAAATATCAGTGATCTTAAAATTTAGCGAAATCCAAATAAGTGACATACTAGCGACATAGAATTTAGCGAAATCCAAATAAGTCACATACTAGCCACGTAGAATTTAGTGAAATCCAAATGAGTGACATACTGGTGACATAGAATTTTAGCTACATCGTCATATCAGAAACTTAAAAAAACATAAGCTTAATTTGTAAGATCAGCTGAAATAATGTTATTGACGAATCTTGACGTTAAGCAGCATACGGACGACTTAAAATTTAGTAGAAAATTGCAGCAATGAACATGGTAACTAACCAGTCGTTTGCTATCTTTTTGGTTTAATCAATAGCATGTAACCATTGTTGCGAGTTCAGTTAATCACAGATAAGACAATCGCACAAATGTTTTTGGAACAGTCTGTTGTATGTCTCTTTAAATTTAATGTCATGAAATATTAGTGTCTTGTATGACCTCGCCAAATTTGCTAACATTTTATACTCGTCAATATTTTCTGATTCTGTAGGTGATTGAGCTGGTGTTCAAGGTGTTTCCCACTGAAGGCCCACAGGTGTTCTCGTGTTTCCTGCCTGCCATGTGGAAAAACCTGGTCGATGATGAGGTGAGTGGCCTCGCATGGTCAAGTCTTGTTAGAAGTATATAAAGTTGGTTTTCGTTTAGTGACACCACTAGAGCACATTGATTTATAAATCAGTGTGCTCTAGTGGTGTCGTTAAACAAAACAAACTAACTTAATGCATGTTAAATTTAACTATTTTCACAGGACAGCACTCTAGTAATATCATTGTATCTGTGTTTAACTATTTTCACAGGACAGCACTCCAGTAATATCATTGTTAACTATTTTCCATTGTATCTGTGTTTAACTATTTTCACAGGACAGCACTCTAGTAATATCATTGTTAACTATTTTCCATTGTATCTGTGTTTAACTATTTTCACAGGACAGCACTCCAGTAATATCATTGTTAACTATTTTCCATTGTATCTGTGTTTAACTATTTTCACAGGACAGCACTCCAGTAATATCATCGTATCTGTGTTTAACTATTTTCACAGGACAGCACTCCAGTAATATCATTGTATCTGTGCTTAACTATTTTCCATTGTATCTGTGTTTAACTATTTTCACAGGACAGCACTCCAGTAATATCATTGTATCTGTGCCTGTTTGCGAGAATTCTGCTGCAGCACCGAGACTTCCTGTGGTCGTTTCTCGAGAAGACAGCATCAGACACATCAAAATCTGTAAGTCTCTCAACCACTCTGTTTGTGACTCCACCATCACCAACACATCAAAATCTTTAAGTCTCTCAACCACTCTTGTTTGTGAGTCAACCATCACTGACACATCAAAATCTGTAAGTCTGTCAACCACTCTGTGAGTCAACCATCACCGACACATAAAAACCTTTTGAGCCTCCCAACCAATCTGTTTGTGAGTCAACCATCACTGACTGGGTGTCCATTGTCTTTGAACATAGCCATTCAGGATTCCATTTTTGTATGGGGGCAGGCAGAATTTTGCCCGAAATTAAAGAAAATGCCAGAATCTGGGTAACCGTGATTTTTCCTGTTTAACGTACTACAAAACAGCTATATAAGGTTCCAAACAAATCGCTACACATTTTTACATTGCTGCTAGAATTATTGAACTTTTTTTAAACCAGCTTATTTTGACCGAACGTCTTCATCCTTTTTGCCTAAACTCGAACATTTGCTGCCCTGTCTCGTAGGTTTGTCTTTGATACATTCTGAGGTGGGATGTAGCCCAGTGGTAAAGCGCTCACTTGATATGCGGTCGGTCTGGGATTGTTTCCCGTCGGTAGGCCTGTTGGGCTATTTCTCATTCCAGCCAGTGCACTACGACAGATATATCAAAAACAATGGTATGTGCTATTGTGTCTATGGTGTGGTGCATATAAAAGATCCCTTGCTACTAATGGAAAAATGTTGCGGGTTTCCTCTCTGAAAAACTATATGTCAAAATTACCAAATGTTTGACATCCAGTAGTCAATGATGAATAAGTCAGTGTGCTCTAGTGGTGTCATTAAACAAAACAAACTTTAACTTTGTTACATTCCTTTCTTTTCGACAGTTTAATCAGCTTCTCAGTCTCCTCCTGGACACGTGGCTTGACAAAATCGACAGTGTCACCCAGCCGGACAGACGAAAGGTTATCGCCATGGCTGTAGCCTCGCTCCTCACCACCAACAGCAGGTCAGTGTTTCCATGGTTACTGCACATGATTATCACACATGGTTATTGCACATGGTTATCTACCGCACATGGTTATCTATCGCACATGGTTATCTATCACACATGGTTATCATACATGGTTATCGAATGTGGTTATCAAACACTGTTATCGCACATGGTTATCGAATATGGTTATCGCACATCGTTATCACACATTACAAAGCCATAACCACCTAATAGGGGCACTTGTTGTCTATTTTGTTTTTATTAGTTACCTCAAATATTTTTTGAAAGAAAGCGTCAAAACTTGGGTATGCATTAGTGGATGCATTGTACATGCATGTTGCTGGATTTGATAACAGTATATTTCCATGAATATTAAAAAAAAAAAATTGATTCATAAGTGGATGGAATGTAGATGTTGGCATTACCAAGTGATTAAGTCTGTGAGATAAACTGTATTTTAGTTGATGGACTGTAGATGTTGGCATTACCAAGTGATTAATTCTGTGAGATAAACTGTATTTTAGTTGACAGACTGTAGATGTTGGCATAACCAAGTGATTAATTCTGTGAGATAAACTGTATTTTAGTTGATGGACTGTAGATGTTGGCATTACCAAGTGATTAATTCTGTGAGATAAATTGTATTTTAGTGGATGGACTGTAGATGTTGGCATAACCAAGTGATTAATTCTGTGAGATAAACTGTATTTTAGTTGGTGGACTGTAGATGTTGGCATTAAAAAGTGATTAATTCTGTGAGATACTCTGTATTTTAGTTTGTGGACTGTAGATGTTGTCATTACCAAGTGATTAATTCTGTGAGATAAACTGTATTTTAGTTGGTGGACTGTAAATGTTGGCATTACAAGTGATTAATTCTGTGAGATAAACTGTATTTTAGTGGATGGAATGTAGATGTTGGCATTACCAAGTGATTAATTATGTGAAATAATCTGTATTTTAGTTGATGGAATGTAGATGTTGGCATTACCAAGTGATTAATTATGTGAGATAAACTGTATTTTAGTTGATGGACTGTAGATGTTGTCATTACCAAGTGATTAATTCTGTGAGATAAACTGTATTTTAGTTGGTGGACTGTAGATGTTGGCATAACCAAGTGATTAATTCTGTGAGATAAACTGTATTTTAGTTGATGGAATGTAGATGTTGTCATTACCAAGTGATTAATTCTGTGAGATAAACTGTATTTTAGTTGGTGGACTGTAAATGTTGGCATTAAAGAGTGATTAATTCTGTGAGATAAACTGTATTTTAGTTGGTGGACTGTAGATGTTGTCATAACCAAGTGATTAATTCTGTGAGATAAATTGTATTTTAGTGGATGGACTGTAGATGTTGGCATAACCAAGTGATTAATTCTGTGAGATAAACTGTATTTTAGTTGGTGGACTGTAGATGTTGGCATAACCAAGTGATTAATTCTGTGAGATACTCTGTATTTTAGTTTGTGGACTGTAGATGTTGTCATTACCAAGTGATTAATTCTGTGAGATAAACTGTATTTTAGTTGGTGGACTGTAAATGTTGGCATTACCAAGTGATTAATTATGTAAAATAATCTGTATTTTAGTTGATGGAATGTAGATGTTGGCATTACCAAGTGATTAATTATGTGAGATAAACTGTATTTTAGTTGATGGACTGTAGATGTTGGCATTAAAGAGTGATTAATTATGTGAGATAAACTGTATTTTAGTTGGTGGACTGTAGATGTTGTCATTACCAAGTGATTAATTCTGTGAGATAAATTGTATTTTAGTTGGTGGACTGTAGATGTTGGCATAACCAAGTGATTAATTCTGTGAGATAAATTGTATTTTAGTGGATGGACTGTAGATGTTGGCATAACCAAGTGATTAATTCTGTGAGATAAACTGTATTTTAGTTGGTGGACTGTAGATGTTGGCATAACCAAGTGATTAATTCTGTGAGATAAATTGTATTTTAGTGGATGGACTGTAGATGTTGTCATTACCAAGTGATTAATTCTGTGAGATAAACTGTATTTTAGTTGGTGGACTGTAGATGTTGGCATAACCAAGTGATTAATTCTGTGAGATAAATTGTATTTTAGTGGATGGACTGTAGATGTTGGCATAACCAAGTGATTAATTCTGTGAGATAAATTGTATTTTAGTGGATGGACTGTAGATGTTGGCATAACCAAGTGATTAATTCTGTGAGATAAACTGTATTTTAGTTGGTGGACTGTAGATGTTGGCATTAAAAAGTGATTAATTCTGTGAGATACTCTGTATTTTAGTTTGTGGACTGTATATGTTGTCATTACCAAGTGATTAAGTCTGTGAGATACTCTGTATTTTAGTTGATGGACTGTATATGTTGTCATTACCAAGTGATTAATTCTGTGAGATAAACTGTATTTTAGTGGATGGAATGTAGATGTTGGCATTACCAAGTGATTAATTATGTGAGATAAACTGTATTTTAGTTGATGGACTGTAGATGTTGGCATTAAAGAGTGATTAATTCTGTGAGATAAACTGTATTTTAGTTGGTGGACTGTAGATGTTGGCATAACCAAGTGATTAATTCTGTGAGATAAACTGTATTTTAGTTGGTGGACTGTAGATGTTGTCATTACCAAGTGATTAATTCTGTGAGATAAATTGTATTTTAGTTGGTGGACTGTAGATGTTGTCATTACCAAGTGATTAATTCTGTGAGATAAATTGTATTTTAGTGGATGGACTGTAGATGTTGGCATTACCAAGTGATTAAGTCTGTGAGATAAACTGTATTTTAGTTGATGGACTGTAGATGTTGACATTAAAGAGTGATTAATTCTGTGAGATAAACTGTATTTTAGTGGATGGACTGTAGATGTTGGTTGACATTACAAGTGATTAATTCTGTGAGATAAACTGTATTTTAGTGGATGGACTGTAGATGTTGGCATTACCAAGTGATTAATTATGTGAGATAAACTGTATTTTAGTTGGTGGACTGTAGATGTTGGCATTACCAAGTGATTAAGTCTGTGAGATAAACTGTATTTTAGTGGATGGACTAGATGTTGGCATTACCAAGTGATTAAGTCTGTGAGATAAACTGTATTTTAGTGGATGGACTAGATGTTGGCATTACCAAGTGATTAATTATGTGAGATAAACTGTATTTTAGTTGGTGGACTGTAGATGTTGGCATTACCAAGTGATTAATTATGTGAGATAAACTGTATTTTAGTTGGTGGACTGTAGATGTTGGCATTACCAAGTGACTAATTCTGTGAGATAAACTGTATTTTAGTTGATGGACTGTAGATGTTGGCATTACCAAGTGATTAATTCTGTGAGATAAACTGTATTTTAGTGGATGGACTAGATGTTGGCATTACCAAGTGATTAATTATGTGAGATAAACTGTATTTTAGTTGGTGGACTGTAGATGTTGTCATTACCAAGTGATTAATTCTGTGAGATAAACTGTATTTTAGTTGATGGACTGTAGATGTTGACATTAAAGAGTGATTAATTCTGTGAGATAAACTGTATTTTAGTGGATGGACTGTAGATGTTGGTTGACATTACAAGTGATTAATTCTGTGAGATAAACTGTATTTTAGTGGATGGACTAGATGTTGGCATTACCAAGTGATTAATTCTGTGAGATAAACTGTATTTTAGTTGGTGGACTGTAGATGTTGGCATTACCAAGTGATTAAGTCTGTGAGATAAACTGTATTTCAGTGGATGGACTAGATGTCGGCATTACCAAGTGATTAATTATGTGAGATAAACTGTATTTTAGTTGATGGACTAGATGTTGGCATTACCAAGTGATTAATTATGTGAGATAAACTGTATTTTAGTTGATGGACTGTAGATGTTGGCATTACCAAGTGATTAAGTCTGTGAGATAAACTGTATTTCAGTGGATGGACTAGATGTCGGCATTACCAAGTGATTAAGTCTGTGAAATAAACTGTATTTTAGTTGATGGACTGTCTATGTTGGCATTACCAAGTGATTAATTATGTGAAATAAACTGTATTTTTTTTGGTGGACTGTAGATGTTGGCATTACCAAGTGATTAAGTCTGTGAGATAAACTGTATTTTAGTTGGTGGACTGTAGATGTTGGCATTAAAGAGTGATTAATTCTGTGAGATAAACTGTATTTTCAGCACCATGTTGGAAAGATTTCCTACAATCATCAACTTGTGTGTTGAGGTTCTCCATGATGTGTGCCGGCCTGGGGACTTGCAGTCACAAATAGAGTGAGTTCTTAGACGGAAATGTTTTATTTAACTATGCACTCAACACATTATATTTACAGTTATATGATGTCGGACATATCCACTTCATGGGCTACTCTTTTTAATTAGCAGCAAGGGATCTTTTATATGCACCATCCCATAGACAGCCTTTGTTACACCAGTTGTGGAGCACTGACTGGAATGAGAAATAACCCAATGGGCCCACCGATGGGAATCGATCCTTAATCAATTGCACATCAGGTGATTGCTGTACCACTGAGCTACATCCCCCCCCCCCCCCCCCCCCCCCCCCCGAGTTCTTAAAGCCAGCACTGTGGGTTTTTTTTGTGTATGTGTGTGAGATAAACCCAGGGCTTTAGACTGCATCAAAGTCGAGGTGATAAACATTGTGGCCAAAATAATCATGCCCAAATTAAGTACAGACATGCTGACCTAAAAATCACAGAAATGTTAAGAATAATTAGGTTAAAATAACATTTCGGAGTAAGTACTGACAACTCTCCATCAGCTGTTAATGACCACAGAAATAAAACAACTTTCCTGCTCTTAAAAAAGACAAAAAAGTTTCCATTGTGCTCAAATTAGTGAGATCTAAAGCCTTGCCATCATGAGCAAAATGAAGCCGAGCTGAAGATCACTCTCCTGAAATGGTGCTAGGTGAGCTATAGATCACTCTTCTGAAATGGTGCTAGGTGAGCTATAGATCACTCTTCTGAAATGGTGCTAGGTGAGCTATAGATCACTCTCCTGAAATGGTGCTAGGTGAGCTATAGATCACTCTCCTGAAATGGTGCTAGGTGAGCTATAGATCACTCTCCTGAAATGGTGCTAGGTGAGCTATAGATCACTCTCCTGAAATGGTGCTAGGTGAGCTATAGATCACTCTCCTGAAATGGTGCCAGGCAACCTGAAGATCACTCTCCTGTGTGGTCCTTAACCATATGTCTGACACCATGGCATTTTCACTTCAGTTTTGGAGTTAATGTGTCAAAAAATAAATTATTTTTACAAAATATTATTTATAAAAAAAATTATTAATTAAGAAAATTGAAAGTTCCACAGCAAAATAAATGCTAATTACTAATGTAAAAATGTTGCGGGTTTCTTCTCTAAGACTATATGTGAGAATAACCAAATGTTTGACATCCAATAGCCGATCATTACTAGTAACTTTTTAATCTAACCCTGACTAAGCCTGATTTCCTTCTGTCGGTAATGTGAAATTATGAACGTAACAGTTTGTTGAAAATATTAAATCGGCTTGAAGTAAGTTTACATTCACCGACTATAAAGTGTGTCTTTCTGCAGTATGGTATTTTTCAGTTCACTTGTCATAACGGACGACGAAATCGTTGAAGTGGAAAGCAGGGAGGAGCTGGAGCATGACAAGAGAAAAAGAATGGTATGTTTTGTTTTCATTGTTTTGATATGTGAGTGGGGGACGGGACGTAGCCCCGTGGTAAAGCGCTCGCTCGATGCGCGGTCGGTCTGGGATCAATCCCCGTCGGTGGGCCCATTGGGCTATTTCTCGTTCCAGCCAGTGCACCACGACTGGTATAGCAAAGCCGTGGTATGTACTACCCTCTCTGTGGGATGGTGCATATAAAAGAACCCTTGCTGCTAATCAAAATGAGTAGCCCATGAAGTGGCGACAGCGGGTTTCCTCTCTATATCTGTTTGGTCCTTAACCATATGTCTGATGCCATATAACCGTCAATAAAATGTGTTGAGTGCGTCGTTAAATAAAACATTTTTTTGATATGTGAGGATTGTAAAAATATCTGCCTCAAAATGTGTCCGCCACACATTGTATCCATGGCCCATATTTTCAAAGCCACGTTAGCACAACAATATTGCAAAACCGTCGCAGGCTTTGGCGGATGTCATGGGGCGGGATGTAGCCCAGTGGTAAAGTGCTCTCTTTGTGTGCGGTCGGTTTGGGATCGATTCCTGTCGGTGGGCCCAATGGGCTATTTCTCGTTCCAGCCAGTGCACCACGACTTGTATATCAAAGGCCGTGGTATATGCTATCCTGTCTGTGGGATGGTGCATATTAAAGATCCCTTGCTACTAATGGAAAACTGTAGCAGTTTTCCTCTCTAAAACGATATGTCAAAATTACAAAAATGTTTACATTCAATAGCCGATGATTAATAAATTAATGTGCTCTAGTGGTGTCGTTAAACAAAACAAACTTGTGACGTCGTAGCCTATAGAGGTGTACGTGTAGGGTGAGAGTTTCAGGGGTCAAAACCCCTCCCTACTCAAGCACATTTTCTTTTTTTTAAAGTATATTTTCTTGGGGAGCATGACTCAACCCCCGTATAAACTTCAGTTGCCACAGTCTAGAACCCCCTACCTCTGCTACAAATCCTGCACACGCACCTGATATGATAGTTTAACAATATTATAGCACTAAGATAGCTTTGAAAGCCTGTATCCAAGAATTATAGGATATTAAACAAACTTCCATTTTGTATCATGTGTATATCCTGAATGATATAATTTTCAGTTGTCACAGGCTTTATGACAATGAAAACTATTTCGCAAGAGACATAACCATGACACGGAATGGTAGCGAGTTTAATATCCTGTTTATTACCCATAATTGATCTTAATCGTTTAGTTGACGTTCCTGTAAGGTAGTGTGCCAATTGATGACGTCACGAAATGTTACGTCCCACTTTACATTCTAGTGGGATGTATCTCTTTGATATGTACCAAGATACTTTTAACCATATGGGTAATAATATACGGTAGTTTTGCACTAAAGGTGATCCTAGCATAAAGATTGCTTTGTAAAACAGGGCCCTGAACCTTAGTATCATAGTAAATATATGTATCTGCATATTCAAATCAGTCCACAACATCATTCGAGATGACTTAACAATTCACAGGAGGGGGGTGGAGGGGGGGGGGTTGTTGTTATTGTTTTCCTATATTAAAACTTTTAAATAATTTTGATTGGACAAATTATTTCCATTTGTTTTTCAGTTCCTTATGTGTAATTAGTGCACCAGCCATATTTTGCCATTACAATCATTATGAATTGTTTGTTCCATATTATTTACTTTTATCCTGCAATAACTGTTTCTACTGGCCGATTAATTATGATGATCGATTAAAGCAAAGACATCACATGCAGAGATCAGGGGCGTGCGCTGGAAATTTTGCAGGGGGGGGTCGAGGTGTCTGGCGAAGCCCGACACCGCGATCACCACAGGCGCGAAGCCCGTGGCAGGGGGTCTGGAAAATTTTGAAAAATTGACCCTTTCTAGGGCTATTCTGAGGTGTTTTCTGGCTAGCCGAGCTGCTTTCTGAACACATTTTTTTGGAAAGAAATTACATTAAAGATCGGGATATGAAATTTTTTCGCCTTGAGCAGGGGGGGGAGGTTAAACTACCATTTTATTACAAGTTTAAGACTGAAACCAGAAAGATGTAAACGCAAACGCTTTAAACTACGTGACGTCATTGTGTGTGCTTTGCCAAATCGTGATGACATCACATTTAGTACCGACAAAGTGATTGGTTTGTTGGCGTCAAATCATCCAATAGTAGTGTACGTTAAACCAATGCATGATAATTTGTCAGTGAGAATTTTTTTTTTTTTTTCCCCAGTTATGAGTGCCTGCTGGGGTAATAATAACTAGTAAATTACGTAAGATAGCGGCTTTATCCTGTTCAAGCTGAATGGGACAAAAGATCACATAATTTCCCCTTCTTACCTTCGCAGGATAAATCCCATATCCTACGTCATTAACTATAGTCTTTACCACAGGGAACACTCATTCTAGCCAGTGCACGACTGGTATATCAAAGCCATGGTATGTGCTATCCTGTCAGTGGGATGGTGCATATAAAAGATCGCTTACTACTAATGGAAAAATGTAGCGGGTTTTCTCTCTAAAACTATATGTCAAAATTACCAAATGTTTGACATCCAATAGTTGACAATAAATCAATGTGCTTTAGTGGTGACGTTAAAGAAAACAAACTATTTTAACTGTTTACAGCTTGCCAGAAAGGACCCTGTGCACACGGTTTCCCTGAAGGACTACGTGATGTCGCAGCTCAAGCAGTGTCAGCAGGCTCACGGTCAAGCCGTGTTCGGTCGGCTCATGGACCAGGTGGATCCTGACATCCTCTCTCAGCTCCAGCAGTTCAGTGTCTGACACACGCACAATGTGGAGGCAAATGGAAGGGGATGGATGTGGAGGCAAATGGAAGGGGTTGGATGTGGAGGCAAATGGAAGGGGGTGGATGTGGAGCAATCTAATTAAAATTAGCTCCACTATTACATGTGGATCTAACAGCAGCCCATTGGAGCTCATATCCAGTTGACCTTTCATTTGACCAATCAAAACCTTACTTGCAAAATCATGCCAGTGATTTGAAAAGAATTTGAAAACATTCGGGATTATGCTGAGGGTATACGAAATGATTCGGGTGAATTACGAAGTATGCCGGAAACTAATTTCAATATAAAATTTTATATAAAATTTGTTTCAAGATGAAAAAAAGACTGTGATGGTATAGCCATAAAATCTGTTTATACTAGTATACAATCCAGAGTTTATTACTACACTTTTCCCCCTGTTTTTCAATGTTGAAATAGACCAACAAGTTTGCCTATTGCTTAAATAGTCTCGCTCGATATTTTTAGAATTTGTATGCTCTCGAATAACGCTATAAAAGGCGAAGTGTAATTGGTCGATATTTAAATTGTTATTTATAGATGAAATGTCACCTGGACATGGGAGTCCACACAATGCTGGTGAGACCAGTGGAGCTAATTTTAATTAGATTGGATGTGGAGGCAAATGGAAGGGGGTGGATGTGGAGGCAAATGGAAGGAGGTGGATGTGGAGGCAAATGGAAGGGGGTGGGAGAGGATGTGGAGGCAAATGGAAGGGGATGGATGTGGAGGCAAATGGAAGGAGGTGGATGTGGAGGCAAATGGAAGAGGGTGGATGTGGAGGCAAATGGAAGAGGGTGGATGTGGAGGCAAATGGAAAGGGGTGGATGTGGAGGCAAATGGAAGAGAGTGGATGTGGAGGCAAATGGAAGGGAGTGGGGGTGATGAGAAACTGATCTGAGATAGAACAAGACACATGGTAGTGACTGGGGATATTGGGTGAGTGAGAAGGACAGATTTACATGTTTGAGAGTAAACAAGGTACTTGGTACTTGGTAGTGACTGGGGATGGTGGGAGGGTGAGAAGGGCAGATTTACATGTGTTTGAGAGTGAACAAGGCACTTGGTACTTGGTAGTGACTGGGGATGGTGGGTGGGTGAGAAGGGCAGATTTACATGTGTTTGAGAGTGAACAAGGTACTTGGTACTTGGTAGTGACTGGGGATGGTGGGTGGGTGAGAAGGGCAGATTTCCATGTGTTTGAGAGTGAACAAGGCACTTGGTACTTGGTAGTGACTGGGGATGGTGGGTGGGTGAGAAGGGCAGATTTACATGTGTTTGAGAGTGAACAAGGCACTTGGTACTTGGTAGTGACTGGGGATGGTGGGTGGGTGAGAAGGGCAGATTTACATGTGTTTGAGAGTAACTGTGGATGATGACTGCGGGTTAGTGGATGTTAGTGAGTGCAACTGTGGGTTAGTGGATGTTAATGAGTGCAACTGTGGATGATGTCTCTGGGTTAGTGGATGTTAGTGAGTACAACTGTGGGTGATGACTGCGGGTTAGTGGATGTTAGTGAAAGCAACTGTGGATGATACTTGCAGGTCAGTGGATGTATTTAGGAACGGAAGTGACAGACTTGTTTGGGTGTTGGAATCATCACTTTTGAGCAGGGATGAAGGCTGAAGAAAGAAGACAAATTTCAGTGTATATAGCTGATTTATAATAAAATATTGTACATATTATTGTTTGTGATAAATGAGCATGCACTAAATGGCGTGCATGACGGTCACAAAGGACATTTTTCACTTCTTGTACACCCTCTGGAAAGAACACTGTCTGAAATTTCTGAAACCCCACTCAAAAACCTTTTTTGGAACTGCACAAATTTGATACTAACAGACTAGTCATGTGTTGTCTGTTTGCTTGGACTCATATTTTTGAATCTATCTTGGCTCATGGCAGCCATTTTAACTGCCATGAAATCCAGTCTATAGTCCGTCCCATGGGGAACGGCTTTTTTCATACTATGGAATTAGCTACAAGTTATTTTTTTCTTAATAAAATGTGTCCCTCAGCAATGAAGCAGTGTATAATCTGAAGTAAACTACAAATTGTTTTATGTCCGAACTAAATAAACATTTATATATATGTATATATACATACCTATATTTATATGTCTGTTTTACATATTTAATTAGGGCAACGGGCCTAGTATTTGAGTACTTAAGAAAGAAAGGATCATAACATGTTCATTTTATTAGCATTTGCTAATATTTGGGTGGTTTTTTTTCATACATACTTACTGGTAATATTATTCATGAAATGGACCCAAGTTTTATTTATACATTTATTTAAAAAAAATTGTTCTACCGGTTTACGGTCGCGTGACCAATCGCCTATTGAATACGTCCTCTCGTAATCTTGCGTAAGGCCCAAAATACACCAGGTCTGTGTCTGGCGAGTGGCAAAGATTGTTGTATTTTGACATCTGAGTCCCAACATTGCGCAGCTGCCAGTCTGGCAGTATGAAAATATAGCGCATGTTCTATGACGTCTGTTGCCAGATCTGTAGTTGACGCCAGCACAGACACTGTGTTTTGTCACATTCGATTCAATGTGTTTCATTTTGGACTGGTACCATACTCGCCATTCTCAGACCCAGATCCGGTGTATTTTGGGCCCAAGTTCGCTATTGGCGTCAAAGAGTTGCTAAGGAACTCGCGTATGCGCAGTTGGAATATGAACAATTTCTATTTAGCGCGTTTTCTACATGGAGGTTGTGTCATTTTAATCTTCCCCTCACCATTACCAATAGAATTCCGACTGTTCCATTGTAATAATGGCTGGTATCTTGGCTAATTGTAATGATAATAGTTTATTGCTATAAAATACTGTGGTATAATTGTAAACACATACTAATCATGCAAAGGTTACCAGTCATACAAATACATGTACTAATAGTTGTGTTATCTTAGTAGCAAGGAAAAGGAAACTCGTTCATTTATTTTGGGAATGTTTAATAGTACGAATCTTCTGGACCTCATTTTGGGAATGGTTCACTAGGCCTTCGTCTTATAGACACATAGACCCACACAGTATGACTCTAATCTTAGAACTTACCCTATCCTCATTGGTGTTAAAGAGAATACAAGCACACACACAGAATTGATATTACTTTATAGAAAGCATTTTACATATAATTGCGTGTTCGAAACCCCTGTGGTATATGAGCACGTAAAACTTGTCAGAGGCGGGTCTAGTGGGTCCCAGGGGTCCGCCGCCCTCCCCTCTGCTATATTTTGCGACAGTTATAATTTTATTATATATTAATTTTATTTATTTATTTTACGATCCTCCTTGAAACCTCTCCCAACGTTCCCTTAGCATTCTGCCTCATGTCATTGAGACCGGCCCCAAAAATTGATTTTCTGGATCCGCCACTGCTACTTACCTACCTACCTTGCATATAATACAAATAAGAATAAGAATAACAAACAAAATATAATTCGAGTTAAAGGTCCTATGTCAAAGTTAAAACCACAATATTTTGTTATTTTCACATTTATTTGTAATATATAACTACAAATTAATCGATCCCACACAATCTTTCCATAATTAACTCGAGAATAATATTTGTTTTAAAGGCTTGTACTGGACGACAAGAGGGGTTTCCCGAATAATTTGTGGCTAAATATAGCATGGTTACCATCTTTGTCTTGAGTTTACTTTAATATTTTAACATGCTCCTATACCACAGAGGTTTCAAGCATGTCTATCCCGGGGCCCGTCTCTGGAGGCTAGGGGCCGGCTCCGAGACAAAAAAATTACGGGACAATTTTGATTTTTAAACCAAAATATAATAGGGGAATTTAAGTATTTTGTTTGCGCAATTCGAAATTATTAATAATATAAAAATCCAAATAAAAATAAATTAATAACATTTTTGGCGCTTAATTTAAGAGCAGGCAGCCAAAAAGAAAATAAACAAAATGTATATTTTACCTTAGCCCTTGGGGAGGTAAAGAGGTTAAGGTAGGAGGTTAGGCCAAAGCCACAGGAAGTTATTTAGTGGTTGGGAGAAAGGGAGGGACACCAGGCCTATTGGGAACCACGGTGTGACCCGCCAGGAGCGGGTAAGGGGAACAGGGAAACCCCCGCGGATATTTTCTGACACTCCCCACGGTGAAAACCGTCTACGCTTAAGCGCTTAACCTACCTTTTCCTGTGGGATGCCCCCCCCCCCCCCCCCCCCCCCCCCCCCCCCCCCCAGCCAGCCCAACCGCTATGCCCTCTAATTCCGGAGTCTCTCAAGACGTTTTCAACACGAGAACCCACCCGGAAGCCGGCACACACGAGGCAAAAAAACCCAACATAAAAACCGCACCAAGGCAGCGACATCTGCGCTCCGACAGCCAATTCTTTTTTCTTTTTTTTATCGGCGTCGTGGTTAGGCCATCGGTCTACAGGCTGGTAGGTACTGGGTTCGGATCCCAGTCGAGTCATGGGATTTTTAATCCAGATACCGACTCCAAACCCTGAGTGAGTGCTCCGCAAGACTTAATGGGTAGGTGTAAACCACTTGCACCGACCAGTGATCCATAACTGGTTCAATAAAGGCCATGGTTTGTGCTGTCCTGCCTGTGGGAAGCGCAAATAAAAGATTCCTTGCTGTCTGTCGTAAAAGAGTAGTCGGTGTGGCGACAGCGGGTTTCCCCTGTCAGAATGACCATATTTTAGACGTCCAATAGCCGATGATAAGATAAAAAATCAATGTGCTCTAGTGGCGTCGTTAAATAAAATAAACTACTTTTTTTCCCAATTCTTTTTATTTCAATAATATTAAAAACAAGATAAAATAAGAAAACAGATTAAAACCTAATAAATTAAAAAGAAAAACATCAAATTATAAATTGATAAATTATAAACAATAAATGGTCGAGCTTGCGAGTGGAGTAGGTCACTGCCAGGTAACAACACCCCCCCCCCCCCCTACATACCTGAGGCTGACACATTCACACACATACACATATAACACCAACACCAATTATAAAAATATGAATATAAATATAATGTATATTTTTATTACAAAATTAAAAACATTTATATCATACAATTTATAGTCATATATTTAAAAAGATTTAAATGAATATTATTTTAACAAGCGGCCTGGCGTGGCATATTCCAGACGAAGAGGGCCACGCCCGTGGGCTATTAGATCTATGATAAATGTAAGATCAACCCCCTTAACAATATATAAAAGTATAAAAATAAATATTCGGGTTAGGGATAAAGGACAGCACCTGTGTCAGCAAGGAATTATATTTTACTTTAAAACAAATAAAAAATAAAAAATAAAATAAAATAAGGGTAAAAGACGTTTAGTTTAAATGTAGAGGTAAAATACGCCTGCCCTATGAAACAAAAATTAAATAATTAGATAACAATAACTACAGATATAAATAATATCTCTCACTCCCCGAGCGCCCCGCACCACATCAGTGAGTCATACCACACCCACGGGGGAAGGGAACTTATAGTGATTGAGTACAATTTATGTATACTTTAGATTGTAAAAAAAGGCTATCAACAACCTGTCTATTACTTTATGAATTTTTGGAGGAGGATTTAATAAATTAAAGGAGTTAAAAGGAATATTATTTATTTTAAAGAAATTTTCCAGTTTCAGTCTAATTTGTTTATGTTTAGTGCATTCTACCAAAAAAGTGATTTACATTCTCAATTTTCTTACACACTAAACAGTTGGGTGTATTTGATTTGCCAATTTTAAATTTGATAACACTAAGACCAACGGTTACACCCAATCTTAGCCTTGTAATTATTTTAGTGGCTTTAATATTAAAAGAAACTGGCCCAGGTGTGGTAGCCTTTGGTTTAATATAGGAGTGCCACACTCTGGTGTTGTGGTCCCGTTCGGTTTGCCACAAACGACCAAAGTGTAGTTCCGCTATTATACGAACAAATTTCACTAAGTCTATAGTTATACAAAACAGAGACACCGATCTTGTCCAACAAACATTTTTTAGCGTTGACATCGGTCAGCTCATTGCCGACATGAGCAGGGACCCATTCGAGGACGACTTTAATATTATTGGTGACCAGTTTATAATAAAATTTTGTAATATTTTTAACAATTTCGGGTCGAACACTGTCACTGCCAGAGATATCCCGCAAGGCACTAAGGCTGTCCGAGAAGACCACATATCTATTAGGGCTGGTATTTTTATGATGTGTCTTAATCCACATCAACGCATATAGAATGGCCAAAAGTTCAGAAGTATAAACCGATACATTATTTGTAAGTCTCGCCCTAAAGACTATCGGTTTATCAAAATTGCCAAATTTTTTAATAATAACGGCCATTCCATCTCTACCAGTGGTGGGGTCCTTGGGCCCGTCAGTATATATTTGAACCTCGTCCGGGTAGAATTCCCCCACTACTGCCCTAAAAATAATATTTTTAAATGCTGGGTTTTCTACGTTAATAATTTCTTTGTGGATGTGAAAGTGGACCTCGGGCCCATCTCTGTCAGTTGTCTGCAAAGGGGGAAAACGTAGTGTTGAATGTGTACGCATAAAATAGTGGAATTATTTGGTTGCAATTTTAAAAATGCATTAGGCATATATAGCTGAAGGTATAAACTTTATGTTTCAAAGCAAAAATTAACAAATATTTTTTGCCGGGAACCGCCATTATTGCAACTTTGACATAGCACATGGGCTTAATAGACATAGCACAAGATACATAATATAAAGGAACATGTAGTTTAGAGGAAGAAAACATAACTTCAATACTAAGTGGGCTATCACTCTTTGTCTTTTTCGTGAAAACAATTTAACCCGGACTAAGCTTGGCCCATCTTCCTATTTCAACCAATAATCTAAGTAATGCTGGACGGAAAACCCCCAAGAAAAACAACTTCATTTGTCTCATACTTCTATCCAGTATCATTCAACAGATTTCTAGCACGATACATGGTTCAACTTTAATCTTTTTTGTAGGAAATACACGGCCGTACCTTGATAAAAATCCGGGGGGGGGGGGGGGGGGGGGGGGACACTACAAACAAATGAAACACTGTACAAATTAAACCCTACCCTGCTATTTTCTGGAGTTAAAACAAAAAGTGAGATTTTGTTTTGATTTTTTTTTTTTTGGGGGGGGGGGGGGCAATTGCCCGGAGGGTACGGCCCTGAAACATAATTGTAGCGTTGTTGGTATGCAGACATTATGAGAGATAACCTAAGTCTACTGGATGACAAGAACAAAAGCTGCTAATGACAAAACTGAAAAGACTAAAGCGCGGAAGGTGGCGCCACTGTTGGGCACCACGTGCTCAAAGGATTGGTCTCTAGGGCAGTCACACGAACGCATGGCGAAGGCGAATTTCATCAGATCCATGTTCCTAGACCGCGACATTTCCATAAGAGAGTACTCGCCGAGCTCGCCTGCTAGACAGGGTTCCTTTCTGACGTCGGCCAGAACAGCCGGGCACTCGGATCTGCAGCCGCCGAAGACGTTGCAATTATCCAGCACCTGTGACAAAAAAACAAAACACGATCAGTATTAAATACTGTAAAATCCTTTATTATCGTGGGTGTAAATTCTCGTGGTGTTGCTTACCCGCCCCCGCCCCCCCCCCCCCCCCCCCCCCAAAAAAAAAAAAACAAAAAAAAAAACAACAACCCAAAACAAAAAACCCAAAACAAAACAAAAAAACCCAACAAAACAAAACAAACAACAAAAAAACACACACACCAGAGGCGGATCTGGGGGTGGGGGCAGGGGCCCGGGGCCCCCCTAAATTGTGCGACGGTTATAATTTTATTAGCCTATATATTATTTTTTTTATTTTTTTTACGATCCCCTCCAAACCTCCCCCAAAGTTCCATTGGTATTCCGCCTCATGTTACTGGGGCCCGCCTAAATGGATTTTCTGGATCCGCCATTGCACACCACCACGAAAAAAAAGTGCAAGAATCAATGTGGAAATTAGTTTTTTGCTTTAAATGAAGCGAAATAATATTATTCGTAATCTCGTAGGCTTTGCTGGGCTGCGATCGTTCAGAGTTAAACATGACGTCATAAAGTAGCGTTGGAGGCGGTAAAAGAGGAGGCAATTAGGAGATTTAACCATAATGGAGTGTTTAGATTTGCGGGTGTTATTGTCTATTTGATCCCGCAAATGTCATTTTTGACCTTTGAACCGTCAACTTGGCATGTTCCAATTGTTAATGACGTCACTTTCTAATGACGGCATTGGCTTTTCATTTGATCCAGGAAAAAGAATGGAATTAACCAATCACAATCAGGGGTGCAGAAATGGAAAATATTTAACTAGCCTGCCGGACCAGAACCAACTAAACTTTATTAGCCCGCCAGAATTTCTACAATATATTTATTAACAATATTATAATATACAGTGTTTTCACTTCAAATTATATATTGAGAGATATATTGACAAAACATGCTTAAGAACATTTGGTAAGTGATCAACATCACGTGGCAAACCAAATCAAAAAGACAGGTAGCCCGTCGGGCTAGTAGTTGCATTTTTAAACTCGTACGTCAGAATTTTTACTCGCATTTGACGAGCGGGCGAGTACTTTCTGCAGCCCTGCCAAATAATGAGCTGATTTGACTTACAAATGACGACGACAGTTGTCACAAAATAGCCAAGATGTTTAGTATATTGCTCTAAAGGGTTTGCTAGGAAAGGGAGGAGTTAAACATTGAAGATTGGTTTACTTAACGACACAACTAGTCTAGAGCACATTGATTTATTAATCATCAGCTATTGGATGTCAAACATTTGGTAATTCTGACATATAGTCTTAAAGGAAACGTGCTACATGTTTCCATCAGCAGCAAGGGATCTTTTATATTATGCACCATCCCACAGACAGGATAGCACATAGTCTACCACGACCTTTGATACATTAGCCGTGGTGCACTGGTTGGAACGAGAAATAGCCCAATGGGCCCACAGACGGGAATCGATCCAAGACCGACCGCGCATCAGCCAAGCGCTTTACCACTGGGCTAAGCCCCCCGCCCCGCAGTTATGCTTGAATACTTGAAAACATGATGAATAACACATTCATTATATTCAAGCGCCTGTTGGGGGGGGGGGGGGGGGGGGAGGGGGATGAGTAAAAAAAAACCTCCATGATCAAGCAAATTTTCTTTTTTCAATATTTTTCAGGAAAAGCGTGATTCCACCCCCTCCCTCTATAAAATTCGGTTGTCAAGTCTAGACACCACCCCCCCCCCCCCACCCCACCCTAAATTTGCTGCACACGCACCTGATATTCAATGTTATCCAGATGAAAACAAAATACACATAAATGTCATTTTGGCAACTCATTTTAGCATATTAAAGTAGGAATACATTTTACGAGAAAATTTTTACACATTTATGACCCGTTTTCTATTAAATTGTATAAATGTAACCATGGAAGAGGTTAAAATAAAATTAAAATGGACGCTATATACATGTTTTATAGGTGTTTTGGAGGAATGGTTTCATGTTGAACTTTTTATCAACCCACTTTATTTAAATGATAAAAAAAATACACGTAGTTTTCACAGCTGACGCTGGTTCGACTCAAGTCCACCAACCTATATATCTTATGGTTTTAGATACCGACTCCAAACCCTGAGTGAGTGCTCCGCAAGGCTCAGTGGGTAGGTGTAAACCACTTGCACCGACCAGTGATACATAACTGGTTCAACAAAGGCCATGGTTTGTGCTATCCTGCCTGTGGGAAGCGCAATTAAAAGATCCCTTGCTGCCTGTCGTAAAAGAGTAGCCTATGTGCCGACAGCGGGTTTCCTCTAAACAAAACAGTGTCAGAATGACCATATCTTTGACGTCCAATAGCCGATAATAAGATAAAAAAATCAATGTGCTCTAGTGGCGTCATTAAATAAAACAAACTTTACTTTTTATGGTTTTAGTTTTTGGACAAATGCGGTGGATCGTTTATAGTGACGTTATAGCTATAAATATGTGAAGGCTACAAAGGAATCTGGCTAAAACGTTTTACTTTACTTTCCACTATGCTGATGATCTTATATTATTCAGACCGGCCTCAGTGGCGTCGTGGTTAGGCCATCGGTTTACAGGCTGGTAGGTACTGGGTTCGGATCCCAGTCGAGGCATGGGATTTTTAATCCAGATACCGACTCCATACCCTGAGAGAGTGTTACGCAAGGCTCAATGGGTAGGTGTAAACCACTTGCACCGACCAGTAATCCATAACTGGTTCAACAAAGGCCATGGTTTGTGCTATCCTGCCTGTGGGAAGCGCAAATAAAAGATCCCTTGCTGCTAATCGGGAAGAGTAGCCCATGTAGTGGCGACAGCGGGTTTCCTCTCAAAATCTGTGTGGTCCTTAACCATAATATGTCTGACGCCATATAACCGTAAATAAAATGTGTTGAGTGCGTCGTTAAATAAAACATTTCTTTCTTTATATTATTCAATAATAGCAGGATTACGGATTACCTTGCAATTGATTTACCCACTAGAGTTAGAAATAAAAGAAACATCTGAAGGTATTAGTTTTCAACCTCGATCTATGCATGCAGATTCAAAGCGACACTGGTCTCCAAACTAAGCTGTATGACAAAAGGGACGACTTCAATTTTCCAATAGTCAGTTTTCCTTTGATGTCGAGCAATATACCTTCTGCTCCAGCTTTTGGTGTCTACATATCGCAACTTACCTTAGGGCATGCTCATTGTATGCATATTTCAAATAACGACATAGCATTATAGGACAGAAGTTGTTCGATCAGGGTTATCATAACCGTACGAGACGGGAGCAATCGCCCCCCCCCCCCCCCCCCCCCCCCCCCCCGTGCTCGAGCAAAACTTCAAATTCAATCAAATGAACAGAATAACACTGATGTCCGATTGTACCCGACATGGTGTAAATGTCGAAGTAACGAGGTCTGACTATATATATATATATATATATATATATACAGTGTTCTAGCTAGGATTTTGATGGGGTAGGGCGCTAATTTAATTGTAGGGCATTTTTAACGCAAAAATCTTATTTTTGAGGCAAGTGCTGGATATGATCGAATATTTTACATTCATAAATATCATACATGTATATGTAGAAATATCTATGCTGGTTTTAATTTACAAAACGTTTTGGAGGGAGGGGGGCAATCAATTTCTAAACCCAAATTTATTGTTCTTAAATTTGGATGTTTGATGAAACAGTACATTCATCGCCGAATGCAATATTATTGTACTAATATATTAAATATAGACACTATTAAAAAAATCTCGTTCCAGCCAGTGCAACACGACTGGTATGTGCCGTGGTATGTGCTATCCTGTCTGTGGGATGGTGTATATAAACGATTCCTTGCTACTAAAGGAAAAAAATAGCGGGTTTTTCTCTAAGACTAAATTTCAAAATTACCAAATGTTTGACATCCAATAGCCGATTATTAATAAATTAAAATGCTCTAGTGGTGTCGTTAAATAAAATCAAACTTTAACTATTAAAATGTTTTACAAAAGGTTGGATCACCTAAAAAAATCCTATTCTTTTTTCTATTATATATAGTATTTATACCATTTAATATCATGCCCTAATGTAATTTAAAATAAATAAATGAAATAATTAAAAGAAATCAAGAAATGAAAAAAAGAAAGAAAAGAGAATGATTAGAAAAAAAAAAAACTAAAAAAAACCTAAAAAAACTAAAAAATATTTTAAAACATTGACATAAAGATATATTTGTAACAAGTTGCTCACTGCATTTAAAAACGGCTATTATTGCATGTCAAGGTCTAGATAGATTTCATTAAATAGCAGGCATGCTTTTAACAAAACACAGTTATACCTACATAGACCAAATAACCAGTGTTGCTAGTTTACTTTGTGCCATATTATAAAGATGCAATCAATGTGTCACTGATAAGGACTACTGACACCAGTTTGGTGTGTGGTTATGTGCGTGACGGTGTGAGGATTACTTCGCATTCAAGCTTTGTAAGACTGCCTGTCCGCTCGTCTGCAGTTATATCGACTAACAATAGAAGAAGAAAAAACATAACACGTTACTGCTATCGGCTTTCACAACTGGCCAAACAATGTATTGTAAAACGTTTTATAATTGGGAATTCAGACTCGTAACAACACTGTACACGCTTTGAGAGGAAAGCAAGATTTTGTATTTTTATTTGACAATGAATTAGGGCAGGTACGGAAACAAATACGACAGGGCGGCGCAAAACGCGGGCAGGGCGCAGCGCCCCTCTATTTATTGCTAGCTAGAACACTGATATATATATATATATATATTATATATATTATATACATTCACATAAACATATTTTAATAAAACATCGCTGCTTCCTACGCCAGTGCTACCGTACCTTTTTGCGAATGGCCACTGCGTAGTCGGTTGAGCCCGCGATGGAGTTGTTGGTACAGGCACTGTACATGTTCGTGAAGTCACAGAAGGAGATGTTTTTCCAGGAAACGCAGTCATTGATGATGTTATGTTTGGGATACACCGTCAGCAGTCCAAAGCACATCTCTTCGTAAGAGCCGAAACCCCAGTATGTCGTTTTATTCTTGGAAAGAGAGCGAAACACACAAGTTGTCTTCAGATGATCTCCTAGCTGAATCTCGACCGGTTCCTCGTACCTGAATAAAGACAGAAGCAAATCAAATACTTTTGTTTTTGATGGGCGAAGGCACGTCCGCATCCTTACACCGCACTCGGTTTCAATTTAAGTCACGACCCCTTGTTTAACAAACTGCACTAATCTCTCTCTCTCTCTCTCTCTCTCTCTCTCTCTCTCTCTCTCTCTCTCTCTCTCTCTCTCTCTCTCTCTCTCTATATATATATATATCTCTCTCTCTCTCTCTCTCTCTCTCTATATATATATATATATATATATATATATTAACACATACATATACATATATATGCACACACACACATACACGCACGCACGCACACACACACACACACACACACACACAAACACACACACACACACACATATACATATATATATATACATATATATATATATATATATATATATATATACATGTATATATATAGATAGATAGATCAGTCAAGGGATAATCTATATATATATTGCTATATTGAACACATTCAGAATTTGAATGCAACATAATGTACATGATATAACTAGGTCTAAAACTTTTTCTTTGTGTCTGATTTATTTCATTGGGTAAATAGAACACTCGGAGTTGATATCGTTTAAAATGTTAAAACAAGTCTGGCATGTCATCAATTTTAATTTCCATTTTGATGGACCATTGTAACCATAATCGTTGCAAAACATAGTATTTGTCTCAAATATCACTGCTTACGATTAAGAGTAAATAACCGTAACGGTAAACGTATCCATCCGGATGAAGGAGGTCTCCAATATCAAAATATATACTCATGAACCACGGGTGTTTCATACAGATGTTAAACGTGTCATTTGTAAGAAATTACGATTACGAGTAGATAACCGTAACCGTATTCGTTGGGTTGCAGGAAGTTTCTAATATCAAAATAGTTACTCATGATGATGATGATGATGATGATAACTAGTTTAACGTGCCCATATACCACTAGGGTTTCGAACACGCCCATCCCGATAAGATTGGTGGCCTGACTCGGGATGTGTGTGTGGGGGGGGGGGGGGGGGGGGGGGGGAGGGGGTAGTGTTGAAAATGGGCAGAATTTTGACTGCTCGGCCGAATATTTATATAATTTGGAGCATTTTAGAAGGACAGTCCAAAAATAAATAAGAGAAAGAAGAGAGGATCGGACTATTTAATAATATTTTTAAAAAAGAAGTAATTTCGACATAAAATTTTGAACGAAGGTCTAAATGTTTAAAGTCCGATCTATATGTCCACGTGAGTGGCCTCGTTAAGGCCGTTGGCCTACGGCGAACCGATGAGCGGAGAACCGGGAAAGGCGGGGATGAAGTGCTTCCATCTCTGGTCGGCGAGGATGGTTATGACACTCCTGTAGTCGTTGCCGAAAAGAGCCTTGACGATCCTGTGGATGGTGTGGCTATCCATCTCTCTAACCAGGACCGCTTGTCGGTAGACTCCTTCTCGGCGCTGAGTTAGTACCAACCCGTCTTGCCGGCTGTAGATTTGATGGTGTGTAGCTTGTAAGCGCTTCTATCAGGCAGTTGTTTTAACTCTGGTTTCACTAAAGTGATGCCGGATCCGAGGTGTCCCCCTGCACGAACTTCAGGAAGCCGGACCTGATTTTCCCGATCTAAACTTTCCAGACGGCTTCCGAGTCGGAGGGGGACGGTGCGGGTGTTGGAGAAGGCCGGGCTTTGTCAGGTTGGTCGCTCAGCAGAGCGACGGCCTTCCTCTTTCCAACGGCGGCTGATCGGGCCGGTGGCTTGACGACTGGCAGTACCGGGGATACAGGCCAGTTCTGTCTGGGCCACGTAGTGGTCAGCGATGGCGGGCCTTTGCGGGGCGTCTCACACACCGCGGCGTTGAGTCTGTCCCTCTCGGTGGTCGACGGTTCCGGCGTAGCTGGTTTTCTCGGCGGCGTCGCAGAAGGGACCGCCGCTGGCGGTTGAGCCGCCAGTTTTGCTCCCCCCCCCCCCCCCCCCCCACCCCGTGCCGTTCCTGGCGCGCTTTTCCTCTCATCCTCTTCTGTATGATCGCGTCGCCGTACATCAAAGTCACGGAAGCCCGTGACCCGATGTACGTGATGCAATACTCAAGTAGCTTCCCGTAACTCAGTGGGGGTTAACTCGAGAGTACATGGCGAGACGTCTGTCCTCATCGCAAGTTAGCTTGAAAGTGGTTACTCATGAACAACGGGTTAGTCATATAGTTGTAAAATGTGTCAATTGTAAGGAATTGTGATTACGAATGAATAACCATAACCGTATTAGTGGGTTGCAGCAAATCTCTGATATCAAAATATTTACTTATAAACGTCGAGTGAGTCATATAACTGTTAAGCGTGTCATTTTGTAAGGACTTACGATTAAACCCCAATCACACTGTCAAAGATTGTCTGGCCGGATCCACGACGGATGAAAACCTCACGGATGGCCCCGGATAATGGTCTATCCGCGATCCCCCACGGATGCACCACGGTTTAACTATGGTTTTCGACGGATAAACCAAGGATTATTAAGGATAGGGGGTTAGTTGACAACGGGGAGCGCTACGGGTCGCTACAGATCGTTATGGATCGGTACAGTTTAGTACGGACCACAACGGATTGTCACGAATGATATCGGATCGTATCCGTGGCTAACCCGGCGTCCTGATCCTTGATAGTGTGACCGAGGCTGTGGCATGGTACTCTATGCAGGGTTATTACGTATTAGTAAGGGTTAAAACGGTTTAGTAGGGATAGGTACGTATAAGTAAGGGTTGATACGGGTTTAGTACGGGTTAAGAACGGATTTCCATCCGTAGTAGTTTTTTTTAGCACGTTCAGAAAACCAGTACGGATTGGAACCACACCTACGTATGATCAAGGATCCAACACGGATTACTACGGATTACTGGGGATATTCCCTGATAATCCCGGATTGAATCCATAGTAATCCGGGATGGCCGTCCTTGAGAGTGTGACCATAGCATGACGAGTAGATAACTGTAACCGTATTCGTCGGGTTGCAGGAAGTTTGTAATATCAAAATATTTACTCGTGAACGACAGGCGAGTCGTAGCTGTAGAGCGGATCGTCTGTTAGAACTTTTATCTTCTTATCTCCGCGGAACAGTTCCACTTTTTGCTCAATGCCTGTTAAAAAAATAAATCTTAAAATTTTAATTTGGCATATTTCAGAAAACGAGTCAGGCCATATGCATTACATAGTGCCTATTTGGTGGTGCAAAAACACTGGACTGTCAAGATGGATTTAATATCAACTATGTTCTGGTGAATTTTCCAAACAAAAGATAAATAGAGCCCTGCAAATTTGTAACTGGTTCTGGGGCAAAGTATATCCTGACCCCCAGCTTCAGATTTTTTTAATTATTATTATTATGGGGGGTTTTTGGCGGGGGGGGGGGGAGGGGTAGGGGCGACATTAGTAATACACAAGAGTAAAAATGTAAAGTCGTACCCAAGTAATGCATGTGATTTATACCACGAGTCACGTAGACTGGTCCCTTGAGTATTCTCCGTGTACATTCTCCAGTACAAGTACCCACTTCGGTGACGCGTGGTTCTCCGGGAGGGATTTCCAGCCACCTTTGACCAACAAATATGGTCACAGCGTCGTACTTCCGGCGGTTGGCGGTGTAGAAAAGGGTTATACCGGAAGAATCGGTGAAATCATCTCTCTTGTTGGGATTGGTCCAATGTATCTATCAAAAAGAAGTACAAAGCAATATAAAATGCAGGTCTGGTCCAATGTACATGTCAAAAGAAGTACAAAACAATATAAAATGCAGGCCTGGTTCAATGTACATGTCAAAAGAAGTACAAAACAATATAAAATGCAGATCTGGTCCAATGTACATGTCAAAAGAAGTACAAAACAATATAAAATGCAGGTCTGGTCCAATGTACATGTCAAAAGAAGTACAAAACAATATAAAATGCAGGTCTGGTCCAATGTACATGTCAAAAGAAGTACAAAACAATATTAAATGCAGACCTCTTAAAACTAAACATTTGCCAAAGCCATTGGCCTTGAAACGTAAGATAGTAACATGAAACATGTATTACTCGTGAGTTAGGGCCTACTAGGTTTTGTGTACCGAGTGGCAAATAACCCGGGCGTACGGCAGTACCTTAAAACATGTATTACTCGTGAGTTACTAGATTTTATGTACTGAATGGCAAGTACGTGCTTACCTGTAGAACAGCGGTCTTCGTGCCGTTCGTGCCAATGCGAAATCCTTGTTCTTTATACAGACACTCTCCCGGGAAGCCGACCGCCCAGATACCCATAACATACCTACACTGGGTATTTGCCATATAGCAGTGTTCCGGGCTGCTTGTTGCTGGTACTGGGAAAAATAGAATATTTCATGTCAGTGGTGGGGGGTCATGAAGGAAAACTGGCTCCCAAAAGTATCATAAGCGTACAGGCTTTTGCCCGAATTAAAAGAAAATGCCTGAATCTGAATAATAACATGTATTCATATTAGCATCATTACCAAACAGCAATATAGGGTTGCAAACGCATCGCTACGCATGTTTACATGGATTACAACTAATTTTGAGGGTAGAATGATGGAAATATCTCAGGTTAGCATATTTCGCCCGAATATCTGTATCAGAGAGAGAGAGAGAGAGAGAGAGAGAGAGAGAGAGAGAGAGAGAGAGAGAGAGAGAGAGAGAGAGAGAGAGAGAGAGAGAGAGAGAGAGAGAGGGGGGGGGGGGGGGGAGGGAGAGGGAGATAGAGAGAGAGAGACAGAGACAGAGAGTCAGAGATATGATAGATGAAAACAAAACAAAATATGGAAAATGAGTCTTTGTTTACATATGAAGCGGTATCTCACCACCATCCATGCATTCGTATAGAAGCATATGATGGATAACGTCCACGTTGTCAATGAAGGGCTTCGTGGCAATCACGTGGTAGTCGCCATCTTGAGGTAGATCAAAGGTCATACAGGCATAGGTCGTCTCTTTCGCGGGTATACGGGTCTTCGGAAACCGTAATGTAACATTTTGCACGTCTGTCAAGTGAAAGAACATGTATACATGAAAGAACCATATACAATTAAAAAAAAAAAAAATCCGCTCATGTCAAGTGAAACAACATTATGACATGAGGTAACATCATAACATATACACTGACGTATTGACATTAACAAGGAATGGCATGCCAATCAACTGGTTCTTTGACAGCGTCACATACAACGACGTACTGACATCAACAAATAATGGCATGATAAAGAACATATTCACCTGGTGCTTTGGCTGCGTCACATTCAAACTATGTGGCTTCAGAATGACATACTTCATCGTTACATTCAAACTCTGTGGCTTCATAATGACATACTTCATCGTCACATTCAAACTCTGTCGCTTCATAGTGACATACACAAACGTATTGACATTAACAAGGAATGTCTTGCTAAAGAAAATATTTACCTGGTTCTTTGGCAGCGTCACATTCAAACTCTGTCGCTTCATAGTGACATACACAAACGTATTGACATTAACAAGGAATGGCATGCTAAAGAAAATATTCACCTGGTTCTTTGGCAGCGTCACATTCACACTCTGTCACTTCGTAATGACATACACAGACGTACTGACATTAAAGAAAACAGTTACCTGGTTCTTTGACAGCGTCACATTCAAACTCCGTCGCTTCACAGTTCACCCAGTCGTTCTTTCCTCTACACTTGTCATCATCCCATGGAGTGCATATTCCTGAACAACACAAATATTCATTGGCCAACTCTGTCACAAATTAACTGTAAGTTCAAAATATGGAATAGCATCCGATTTAATAGATATAGCCTCCAAATGTCTACCATAAAACGGAGTGCATATTCCTGAACAACATCAATATTCATTGGCCAACTCGGTCACAAATTAACTTTAAGTTCAAAATATGGAATAGCATTCGTATTTAATAGATATAGCCTCCAAATGTCTACCATAAAACGGAGTGCATATTCCTGAACAACATCAATATTCATTGGCCAACTCGGTCACAAATAAATTGCATTTCAATACAAACAGTTTCTTTCTCTTTTTTTACTACATTCTTTAAAAATAATAAATGTGCAAGAGTTTCACAAAACATTCATAAGTTCAAAATATGGAATAGCATCCGTATTTAATAGATATAGCCTCCAAATGTCTACCATAAAACGTTTTGTATGTCCTCAGGAGTTCATGGACATCATAACCTTAATGGAACGACTTCTGTGACCTAGATCGATTTGGCGTTATTTTAATACAACGAGTTTATATCCAATTACGGTCCTGGGCACACACCTCAGCTATCTGGGCTGTCTGTCCAGCACCGTGCGTTAGCTGCTAGCTGTCAGTGGTTAGTGAGAGAGAAGAGTGTGTAGTGGTCTTACACCTACCCATTAAGGTATCTTAGAAGTTGTGATATGTAGAAACCAAACGCTGGAGCAGAAGGTATATTGCTCGACATAAAGGGGAAAACTTATTTTCGTCATTCAGCTTAGTTTGGAGACCAGTAGGTTGGGAACTGATTTAATACCTTCAAATGGTTCTTTTATTTCTAACTCTTGTGGGTAAATCAATGAAAAACTGTGGTTGTTTTTACATTTTGGTTTCATAATGGTATTCTATGGTATGGCCCCTGCGCGTGCTGTAACCTCACCGTGGTGCAGGAGTGTAACATTGTCTTTGAGAATGGCCAATACCGTACAATTGAAATTTTTAGTAAAAGTCAGTATCTATCTGTGATATTTGTATTTTTGCACAGTTCTTTACACTGTTTTTATTTAAATCTTGAATTGTTATATTGATGTTGATCATCACTTTATTTGTTTGCATTACCATAGTTTGACACCCAACAGCCGATGTATTTTTCGTGCTGGGGTGTCGTTAAACATTCATTCATTCATTCTATGGTATGGTGAGACTATCATTTTAAAAATATCTACCTGGATGAGTGATGTTTTTTAATCTGCTTGGAAAGTCGTTGGGTGCCCATACACACTCAGGATCGCCAAGCTCTTGTCCGTTCGTCAGTCCGTCGCCATCAGAATCCTTCTCACACAGAGCTGTTGTCCATTTCTAGAAAGAAAAAAACCCCCAAGTAGTTGATAATTAAAGTCGTCGCACCGGCCTCGGTGGTGTCGTGGTTAAGCCATCGGACGTAAGGCTGATAGGTACTGGGTTCGCAGCCCGGTACCGACACCAGACTCCAGAACGAGTTTTAACGACTCAGTGGGTAGATGTAAGACCACTAAACTCTCTTCTCTCTCACTAACCCACGGTGCTGGACAGACAGCTTAAACCTTAATTGGATATATCGTCGCCATCACAATCTAACACAGATATTTTTTTCCATTTCTAAAAAAAAAAAAATCAAAAAATAAAATCATAAAGTCTTCGCTATCACAAATATTTTGTCACACACCCACTAATGGACTTTGATTATAGGCCTACAATCGGTTATAATTCAATATATTTGGAAGAATTTGAATTATAGGAACTATGGGTAGACGCTACGACTTAGACCCTGCAAATTGTACCTTTAATGCACTGTCAACATCCGTTTTGTTTAAGGACATATGATGCATATAACTTCAAACCTCATCAACAGATTTCATACATCTCGACAGTATAAATAATTAGTTAACTGGGTTTTTTACGCCAATCGCTACAAAAGTTCATAATCGATCTTCATATTGTTATAACCCAACCTTTCAGTGTTCGATTCTAAGCGATCATTGGAACACTGTTAGACATACCTTGCTTGCTCGTTTAAAATCTTCACCAAATGGGTTAAGACTGCCGCCACCTAATGCGTTAAGATGACCAAGTCCCTTCCAGACGAAGTTCTTCTTGCATGGGTGGGGCACGTTGTCTCCGTTTGGCAACTGTAGTTGGAAGTCTCTGTAAGCATGCGAACACGCTAGCAGTGCGACGAAAACGGCTAGAACGCTGTCAAGAAAAAACAAATTAATTATTGTCATCTTTTTCTCGTTTATAGGTACTTCTCCATCAAAAAAAAATTTCTCTCTCTCTCTCTCTCTCTCTCTCTGTTTGTCTCTCTCTCTGTCATTCTGTCTATCTGTCTATCGTGCTCTCTCTCTGTTTGTCTCTCTCTCTGTCATTCTCTCTGTCTATCGTGCGCGCTCTCTCTCTCTCTCTCTCTTTCTCTCTCTCTCTCTCTCTCATTCTGTCTCTCTCCCCCGCGCATTATCTCTCTCTACATCCCACCCCCTCTATCTCTCTTTCTTTTCTATCTGTATTTCCCGCATTTTCTTTCTCTCTTTTTCTCTCTCTCTTCTCTCTCTCTCTCTCTCCTCTCTCTCTCTCTCTCTCTCTCTCTCTCTCTCTCTCTCTCTCTCCCCCTCTATCTCTGTTTCTTTTCTATATGTATCTCCCGCATTTTCTCCCTCCCTCTCTCTCTCTCCCCCCCTCTCTCTCTCCCGCATTATCTCTCTGTACATCCCTCCCCCTCTATCTCTCTTTCTTTTCTATCTGTATTTCCCGCATTCTCTTTCTCTCTCTCTCTCTCTCTCTCTCTCTCTCTCTCTCTCTCTCTCTCTCTCTCTCTCTCTCTCTCTCTTTCTCTCCCGCATTATCTCTCTCTACATCCCTCCCCCTCTATCTCTCTTTCTTTTCTATCTGTATCTCCCGCATTTTCTCCCTCCCTCCCTCTCTCTCTCTGTGTCTCTCTCTCTCTCCCTCTCCCTCTCCCCCTCTCTCTCTCTCTCCCTCCCTCCTATCTCGCTCTCTCGCTCTCCCCTCTCTCTCTCTCTCTCTCTCTCTCTCTCTCTCTCTCTCTCTCTCTCTCTCTCTCTCTCTCTCTCTCTCTCTCTCTCTCTCTCTCCGAGAAGACTGATAACAATTTACACACATCAAAACAGAAAGCAAACGTATCCTTGGGAAGTTCCTTTACAATGTCAGATATTGGTGGGTAAATGTGTAAAATTAGAAAAATCCAAAATTTAGACTTCCCCCATGTGTCGCGGCTAACTTCTGTAAATTATTACAACGAACTACTGTGAGTTCCGAACAGATGTTCCTGTTCCCTTGCAGTTCGTTATACTCGTATTTTACTACTACCACCAGTGTGTGTAAACATGTGTGTGTCCGTTGTGTGTGCAATGGTGTGTGTGTGTGTGTCATGTTGTGACTCAGTCCAAAAATGGCCCCCCCCCCCCGAGTGTTTAGTCAAATGTGTCTCAACTTATATTATTAAAAGTCAAGGTATAATTTTAAAAATGGTTTTTTAACGTATTAGTTTGCGACATTCCGCTAGATTGTGTTTGTAAAAAAGGATAAAATCCGGAAGCGACACAGGGTACGCACATGACTCAATTCATAAATAAATACATATTTATGCAATATTTTTTTCACTTAATTATGTACCTGTCAGCGATCTTAGTAATTAAATCGTCTTTTGTGGAACGGGGATCATAATCTCTTTATCAGACTCTGATTTAAAAAAAGATAATAGGCCTACAAACAACCTTACCCAACAGTCTCGATAGGCATAGGCGTACGGGCTCCCATTGTTGTAGGGGGGTGGGGAAATCGTGTCAACAAAAATTTGCAATGAAGTTTTACAAAAGTACCTGCATTACTACCAATATACTTAATAGCTAAAATACACAGCATATCCTCCCTCTCTCTATCTATAAAACATATTCTGTCAGTCTGTCTGTCTGTCTGAAATAGGATACACCTGTCTCTCTCTCTCTCTCAGTAAACTCTCTCTCTCTCTATCCCTCCCATCTCTAGTATCTACACTCCTCCATGAATACCTTGCGCTGTCTGTCTACTTCCGTCCGTCCGTCCCCTCTCATCTTACAGTAGTAGCACACTGGTGTAATAGCCCGCATTCACAAAAAATAAAGGGTCATATAAAAACACACCCCCTAGCTTTCTTTTCTTTCTGTATTTAACCGCATTCTAATCTGTCTCTCTCTCTCGTCTATGGGGGATAACTCTCTCTCTCTCTCTCTGATGTTCTCTCTCTCTCTCTCTCTCTCCACACTAGGGCTCTCAAAATTTAAATTCTGGGCAAAAATGATAGAGATATATGTATCTCCTGAGATTTTTATCCCTCCCTAAATCCCCCCCCCCTCTGGGTCAGAGTTCGAGCATTATCTCTTTTGTACAGAAGTGACACCCCCTCTATCTCTCGTTGATAAATTTCTATCTGTATCTCCCGCATTTTCTCCCTCCCTCCCTCCCCTCCCTCCCCTCCCTTCTCTCTCTCTCTCTCTCTCTCTCTCTCTGTCTCTCTCTCCCTCTCACCCCCCTCTCTCTCTCCCTCCCTCCCTGCACTCTCTCTCTCTCTCTCTATTAGCTCTCTCTCTCTCTCTCTCTGCTCTCTCTCTCTCTCTCTCTCTCTCACTCTCTCCGAGGGTAGACTGATAACAATTTACACTTTACACACATCAAAACAGAAAGCAAACGTATCCTTGGGAAGTTCCTTTACAATGTCAGATATTGGTGGGTAAATGTGTAAAATAGACTTAAATAAAATTTAGCTTACCCCATGTGTTCGCTTGTAAGACACTTGTAATAGTTGTATTCGTATTGTGTGAGTTCCGATGAGTTGTGTGAGTTGAATGTCAACAATAACTCGTTCCACTACTACCAACCGTATTTAAACATCTACATGTCCGTTATTGCGCAATGGAAAAACAACAACATCATGTTGTTGACTCAGTCCAAAAATGGGAGTGTTTAGTCAAATCCGACATCTTGATAATAAAAAAGTCAAGGCTAATTTTAAATGATTGCCATTTAACGTATGACCATTACGACATTCCGCTAGATCTGTTTGTAACAAAGGATAAAATCCGCACCCGACACAGAAATACGTACATACACAAATTCATATTAAAATACATCCTTATGCAATGCATAAAAAAAGCTTCATTATGTACTTAAAGCGATCTTAGAGCTAAGATCGCTTCGTGGAACGGGGCTCGTATATCTCTTTATCTCTCTCTTTTGCTTATTACACAGATAATTACGAAGACCAATAAAGTCCCAGTAGTAGACAGAGGTGTACGGGCTCCCATTTTTGTAGGGGGGGGGGCTCTTATTTTTGTGCGAATTAAACAAAAGTACTGCATTACTGTCAATATAATAGCTAAAATACGCAGCCCCATATCCTCCCTCTCTCTATTTCTGTATGTCTGTCTTTCTGTCTGTCTGTATGTCTGTCTGTCTGTCTGTCTGTCTGTCTGTCTGTCTGTCTGTCTGTCTGTCTCTCTCTCTCTCTCTCTCTCTCTCTCTCTCTCTCTCTCTCTCTCTCTCTCTCTCTCTCCCCCCCCCCCCCATTGGCAGTCTCTAGGCTGATTTTGTGCCATTGACTATTATATGAACTTTCTGTTTGAGTAAGTTTTGATAAACGTTTACAGTGTGAATATCGCATATAATATTATGACTGTAGTAATAAGCTAAAGTACTAATCAAAATTATACCCAGGTGATTTTCCAGTCTTATATATTAGTTATGAAAATCCTGGGAATAAAAACCATGAAAACGTGTCAGTATTATTATGACCTGTTACAGTATTCAAACAACCGGTACAAAAAAATGACAATAAATGACCTGTTATAGATAGAAATGTGACATGTATTTACAATTTTACTGCAAAACTTATGTAATTTGAAACAGACTATAACACCCAGGTTGATATTGATTACACCTGACAGGTGAAATTACAAGTACTAAGTGTAAGAATACACAGCAGTCCAGCATATTAAATCAAATAACTAAAATAATTATATAAATTTGCAAACAACAAAATTACTGATGTTGTATCCAGAATAAATAATATTTTAAAATCCTAATCTGACAAAGCAGTTTGTTGAACTTCATTGTATTGGGGACAGGTGTATTATTTCTGGTATCAATATTGTACGAGGACCTGCAGTCTCGGTAACAGTTAGTAAACTTGTGAAAGCAGTTTATTCCTTTTTCCATCTGGAGAATAAGAGAGGGAAATTGCTTATAACTTTAAATAAGCTTGGTATTTGTGATTTCACCTGTTAGAGTAATCAGTATCAACCTGGGTGTTATAGTCTGTTTCAAATTACATAAGTTTTGCAGTACAATTGTAAATACATCTCATATTTCTATCCATAACAGGTAATTTAATGTCATTTTTTGGACCGGTTGTTTGGATACCTTAACAGGTCATGACAATACTGACACATTTTTATGTGAAATGTCTTAATCGTTTAACGTGCCCATACCCCGAGCGTTCAGGTACGCCCATTCCGGATTTAGTCTCTGACATCGCCAGTAGATGAGTCCATTATTGCATACTAGGTAGAAGGTATAGCTTAGTAACTGGTTTAAAGGGACATTCCTGAGTTTGCTGCAATGTTTAAGATGTTATCGACTAACAGAGATCTTTTAACGATTGTAATTACATATCAAATATATTTTTCTACATAAAATATTAGTGGCTGTATATTAAACGTATTTTGGTCGTTCTAATATTTGTACTAGGTTAAATTTCATTTTATTTCCTAAAAAATATTTTTTCGTTTTTTTTTCAAACTCCAGTTTGGGCTTCTTACAAATATTGAGAGGAGCAGACACACATAGAATATACAGACACTGATATTCTAAACAAGAAAATATATTTAATATGTAAGTTTAATCGTAGAAATATTTTATTAGTCGGAAACATCTTACAATGCAGCAAACTCGGGAATGTCCCTTTAACGTGTCCATATACCACTAGGGTTTCGAACACGCCTATCCCGAATCCGGCCTCCGATAGGATCGGGGGTCTGACTCGGGACAGGGATGTAGAAGGTATAGGACCTATGTAATGTTGTTATCAGTTAGGTGTGTAAGAAATGGGACATGTAACAAATGGGAGGATACCGTCAAAATCATTGAGAAGCAAGCCCAGTAATATCCAACTGTTTATGAGTAATAGTTTTGAAAAAAAAGAGACCGAAAAAAAGTGAACTGTCTTTTGGTTCATACTGATTATATTTTGCAAAAGAAGTTTAGTTTGGATAGTTTATTGCTCAATATCAAACAATCTGGTGTTAGCAAACCGAGATAAGAAGAATATAATAGCAATAATAACAACAACAACAACAAAAAACAACAACAAAACCCCCACAAAACCCCCACAATAATAAATAAATAATAATAACTATATGAATGTACAGACCAAACGGAGACACAAAATGCGTATTCCATTTATAGGAATAAAATGACCATGTAATAATAAAGTATATTATAATTTGAAATGGTCAAATCGCTTGTTTCTCCACTCCCAAGAAACAGTGGACTTCTGATTATTATCAGATAATGTTGACCAACGAACGCTTGCGATACAGAAACTGAACGATAAAACCGTATTCCATTATCAAAATTGTATCTCAGTCAAAAGAATGTGAGACAAATTCATGATTTGGTTCCATGATCCGCTATTAGGTGATCGTCCTTAGAAGGACCCCCACTTCTTTAGGAGATCCTTAACATGACGTCTCATCCTTCCTGCACCGCCCTTAGGAGGACTGCCACTCCCAGAAACTCTGAGAAGGCTTATTCAAGTTCATCTCAGGTGAAAATCAGAAGTTACGTTGTCATGGTTATTTTGCGGTACATGTCAAAATGGCCCCGTCGAAGTTTAAATGCAATAACTTTGGATTAGCTGTAGACACTGGCAAATTTAACAATATAACCTATGAACAAAGATGGCGCCCTTTTTGTAGAAATAATGATGGGTTTTTTTTTATTGAAGACCAACTACATGTATTACTCGAGTGTAAAAAGTATACGGACTTAAGAAAAATGTTTCTTTTTTATTTTATCAATAAATATTCGCATTTACCACCTTCGATTATTTTTGTGAAGCTGATGTCATCTACAAATGAACTATTGCTGTACAATTTGTCATTGTTTTTATATCAGGTATCTGTAATAAGAAACCTAAGTGATGATGTTTTGTAAGTTAACCACTTGCATGCGACAAAATATATATATTGTTTTTTTTGTGTATTTTGGGACTGTGGCCTTAATATTGAATAAACTTGTTGTTGTTGTTGTTGGTGGTGGTGGTGGTGGTTATTTTGCCATATTAAGTTATAGAACTCAAATCATCAATTCAGTGCAATACATTTATACAAAACTTCATGCCGTCAGCAAATTATAAATAATATACCAAGGCAGTTTTACAAAATATATTATAAAAAAATATTATGCAGTTATACGTTAAAGTTTGTTTTGTTTAACGATACCACTAGAGCACATTGATTTATTAATCATCGACTATTGAATGTCAAACATTTGGTATTTTTTACCTTTAAGTCTTATAGAGGAAACCCGTTACATTTTAGTAGCAAGAGATCTTTTATATGTATCATTCCACAGACAAGATAACACATACCACGACATTTGATATACCAGTCCTGTTGCACTGGCTGGAATGAGAAATAGCCCAATAGGCCCACAGACGGGGTTCGATCCTAGACCGACCGCGCATCAAGCGAGCGCTTTGCCCTCGCAGTTGTGTACCTAAATAAATAAATAAATAAAAAGAAAATTGTGATTATCTACAATGTTTATATAAAAAATATATTCTGATTTACATGTTATAGGCGGGGTGGGGTTTTTTCTTTCGTTTCTAAAAGAAGGGATTTAAAAAATATATATATTATTTATTTTCCATAAAATATATTAAATTTGTCTAAAAAAAACCTATCTTTAAATCCCAACGTTTCGTTTTAAACTTTAAAACTTCCTGGGGGGTGGGGTGGGGGGGGGGTTGGTTAAATTAACAAAGTGTATTGAGTCTAAAAACAGACTAACACCAAATGGACATTAAAAACAACACAAACTAAGGAAACTAAGGGAACCAATGAAATCAAATAAAATAAGAAAAGAGACTGAGTAAAACAACAAGAGGAAGAAAGGAAGGAAATGTTTTATTTAACGACGCGCTCAACACATTTTATTTACGGTTACATGGCGTCGGACATATGGTTAAGGACCACACACAGATAACGAGAGAGAAAACCCGCTGTCGCCAATTCATGGGCTACTCTTTTCGATTAGCAGCAAGGGATCTTTTATATGCACCATCCCACAGACAGGATAGTT